>NW_008355824.1:1355958-1385958 GCF_000622305.1 Nannospalax galili
TGTTTTTGGTTTAATGGCGTCCCATTTGTTGATTCTTTACCTTGTTTCCTGAGCAATTAATGTCCGGTTTAGAAAATCCTTTCCTATGCCTATATCTTGTAAGTTATCGCCAATGTTTTCTTCTAACAGTTTCAGAGTTTCAGGCTTCACATTGAGGTCTTTGATACATTTGGAGTTGACTTTTGTGCAAGGTGAAAGATAGAGGTTTAGTTTCATTCTTCTACAGGTGGAGATCCAGTTTTGCCAGCAGCATTTGCTGAACATGCTTTCAGTACCATGTTGTTTTTATGACTATAGCTCTATCATACAGTTTAAAGTCTGGTGTAATAATCCCCCAAGCATTGCTCTTAGTGCTCAGGGTTGCTTTGGCTATCTGAGGTCTTTTGTGCTTCCATATGAATCTTAGGATGTTTTTTTCCAACTTTGCGAAAAATGTCAGGTGGATTTTGATTGGCATTGCATTGAATCTATAAATGGCTTTTGGTAGGACGGTCATTTTCACAACATTAATTCTTCCAATCCATGAGCATGGGAGGCCCTTCCATCCTCTGATGTTTTCCTCTATTTCTTTCTTTAAAGATTTAAAATTTTCATTGTAGAGTTCTTTTATGTCTTTGGTCAGGTTTATTCCAAGATATTTTATTTTATTTTATTTTATTTGCAGTTATTGTGAAAGGGAGTGTTTCCATGTACTCTTTCTCTGGTTGCTTGTATTGGTATATAGAAAGGCTACAGACTCTTTTAGATTAATTTTGTAACCTGCCACTTTACTGAATGTTTTATTAATTCCTAGGAGTTTTCTGGTGGAATTTTTGGCATCTTGTATGTATAATATCATATTATCTCCAATAATGGATAATTTGATCTCTTCTTTTCCATATATTACTCTTTAATTTCCTTTTCTTGTCTTGTTGCTCTTGCAAGAGTTTCAAGCACTATGGTAAGAGGAGTGGAGACAGAGAACAACTTTTGCCTGGTTCCTGATTTTAATGGGAATGCTTTCAGTTTTTCTCCATTTAGAATGATGTTAGCTGTGGGTTTGTTGTATATGTCTTTAATCATGTTGAGGTATGTTCCCTCCATTCCAATTCCCTCTAGGACTTTGAACATAAATACATGTTGAATTTTGTCAAAAGCCTTCTCTGCATCTATTGAGATGGCCATGTGGTTCTTGTCTTTGAGTCCATTTATATGATTTATGACATTTATTGACTCATGTATATTGAAACATCCCTGCATCTCTGGAATAAAGCCAATTTGATCTTGGTGGATGATCTTTTTGATGTGTTTCTGTAGGCAGTTTGCACGTATTTTGTTGAGTTTTTTTGCATCTATGTTCATTAAAGGTATGGGTCTATAGTTTTCTTTTTTGGCTACATCTTTACCTAGCTTTGGTTTTAGAGTGATGCTGGCTTCATAGAAGGAATTTGGAAGTTCTCCCTCCATTTCTATCTTTTTGCATAAATTATTACTGGATTTACATTTTCTTTAAATGTCTGGTAGAATTCTGCTGCAAATCCATGTTGTCCTTGTTTTTTTTTTTAAAGCTGGAAGGTTTTTTTTTTTTTTATTACCGTTTCAATTTTCTTATGTTTATGGGTCTGTTTAAGCTGCTGATCTCTTCTTGGTTTAGTTTTCGTGGTTCCTATCCTATGCTTTTAGATACCCATCCATTTCTTTTAGGTTTTCAAATTTAATAGTGTATAGGTTTTTAATGTATTCCCTTATAATGTTCTGGATCTTTTTGGTGTCTATTGTGATGTTTCCCTTTCATTTCTGATTTTGTTGATTTGGAGGTTTTCTTTCTTTCTTTTAGTTAAATGGGCTAGAGGACTGTCAATCTTGTTTATCTTTTCAAAGAACCAACTCTTGGATTCATTCATTCTTTATATTGTTTTCTTTGTTTCTATTTCATTAATTTCTGCCCTAATTTTTGTTATTTCTTCTTGTCTGTTGGGTTTGGGCTTCATTTGCTGTTGCTTTTCAAGTGTCTTGAGTTGTATATCCCAGAGGTTTTGTTGTGTTGTTTTGTCCTTTTCATTTAGTTTCAGGAATACTTTTATTTCTTTCTTAATTTCTCCTTTGACCCATTCATCATTCAGGAGAGTGTTGTTGAATCTCCATGTGTTCATGTAGTTACTCGGGTTGATTTTAAGCTTTATTGAATGTGGTCTGATAGAATGCATGGAATTATTTCAATCTTTTTGTATTTGTTGGGGTTTTATGCCCCAGTATATGGTCGATTTTGGAGAAAGTTCCTTGTGTTGCTGAATATAAAGTATATTCTTTGGTGCTTGGTTGGAATATTTGGTAGATGTCTGTTAGGCCCATTTGATATATGGCATTGTTTAATTCAGATCTCTCTGTTAATTCTCTGTCCTGTTGACCTATCTATATGGCAGTGGGGCACTGAAGTCCCCCACTATTAATGAGTTGGGATTAATCTGGGCTTAAAGTCGTGTAGTACTGGTTTTATGAAGTTGGGTGCACCAGAGTTTGGTGAATATATGTTCATGATTATAATATCTTCTTGATCAATTGTTCCTTTGATCAGAATGAAGTGGCCCTCTTTATCTCTTCTGATTAGTTTTAAGGTCTGTTTTGTCAGATATTAGAATTGTAATGCCTGCTTTTTTCTTAGTACCATTCACTTGGTATTTTTTTTTTCCAATCCTTTCACCATAAGGGTCTTCTTCTGCCTTGAAGAGATGAGTTTCTTGCAGACAACAAAAAGATGGGTTTTGTTTCTTAATCCATTCACCTAGTCTGTGTCTTTTGACTAGAGAGTTCAGTCCATTGATATTTAAAGTTATTAATGAAAGATTCCCATCATTTTCATTTCTGTTCAAATTCTTGGTGTAGCTGTGCATTTCCATACTTATACCTTTGTTAAGTTTCTTTCTGCAACCCCTTGGGTATAGTCGTTCCTTTCTGCAGCTCTTTGTATTGCTTCTAGAACTCTCTGAAGGGCTGGTTTTGTGGACATGAATTCTTTCAGCCTATTTACTTCATGGAAGGTTCTTCTTTCCCCTTTGATTATAATAGACATTTCAGCTTTATAAAGTAATCTGGGTTGGCATCTGTTGTCATTTAGAACTGGGAATACTTTGGTCCAGGCTCTTCTGGCTTTCATAGTTTTCACTGAAAAGTCAGCTATAATTCTGATGAGTTTTCCTTTATATGTAACCTGTTGTTTTTCTTTACAGCTTTCAGTATTCTCTCTTTGTTCTGTACGTTTAATGTTTTTACTATGATGTGCCATGGAGAGTTTCTTTTCTGGTCCTTTCTATTTGGTGTTCTATATGCTTCTTGTATTTGTATGGGCATGTCTTTCTTTAATTTTGGGAAATTTTCTTATACAATCTCATTGAAGATTTGGTCCATACCATTATCCCGAGATTCTTCTCCTTCCTGTATGCCTATGATTCATAAGTTTGGTCTTTTTATGGTGTCACACAATTCCTGTATATTCCATTCTTGTGTTTTCTTAAATTTTTCATAATCTTTGCTTGAGTGGTCTAGTTTGTCCACTTTATCTTCCAGTCTTGATATTCTGTTTTCCATTTCATTCATCCTATTGGTGAGGCTTTCTCCTGTAGTTTGTAATTGGCTCACTGAATGTTTCACTTCCTTCTTCATTTCAGCCTGAGCCTTCTTCAACATTTCTAACTCTTTTCCGAATTCATTCAGAAGTTTTTCCCTATCTTCTTTCAGTTCTTTGATTTCTTACTTTGTGTGTTCTTTAAATTCACTAAATTCTTTTATCATGTTTATAATTGTTCTTTTGAGTTCCATATCCTGTGTTATCTCTATGGGGTTCTCATTGTACTCCTGTAGAGGACTGATGGTACTTGGTGGGGATATATTATTTTGATTTTTCATGTTATTATTTTTACTCTGTGACTTCAATGTGTGGATTTCCTTTATTTTATTTATTATTATTTTTGTTTTATGTGTATGTGTGTATTGCCTTCATGTAGGTAAGTGCATCTGTGTAGTGCAATGCCCGCAGAGGTCACGAACAGCTGTCATATCCCTTGGGACTGGAGTTATGGACAGCTGTTAGCTGCCATGTAGGTGCTGGGATTTGAACCTGGGTCTTCTGCAGGATCAGTCAGTTTTCTTAACTGCTGAGCCATCTCTCCATCCCTTTTTATGCATTAACTTTTTAAAGTGGATTTCTTTTGTAAATTCTGGTTGTTGTGTGAGATTCATGCCTTCCTTTGTTGAGTTTAGGTCTGCTTTTTTTTGTGCAGACCAAACTTTATGTGCCTTTGTGGTTTACTTGTTGGGCATGAAAAGCTGGTTAGTCTAGGCTTCTGGTTTTCTCTTTTGATTTTGTATTGGAGTGGCCTAATTTTTTTCATCTTGTTGCTCAGGAATTCCCACAGAGGTCGAAGTCGGATGAGGAACAGATGCTTTTAGTCTTTCTCCTAAGGTCTGGATCGCTCCAGGAAATTGCTGGCCTCAGGAATTTGAGGGCTGGGCTGTCCTGGGAGCAGGGCCCAGGAAAGATGCTGGCCCCCAGGGATGCAAAAGGAGGTGGGGGGTGAGAAGAGGCCTAAGGGCTCCTGGGGACTATAGGGAGGATTTGGGTTGGTCTGGACACAAAGGATCATAAATCAAGGGGATTCTGGCCTAAGAGGTCAGTCCTTGGGTCTGGGTGTCACAACAAGAGATGGGCCAGTGCCCCTGGTAGGAGTAGAAATGGGGTGGGGGAGCTGGAAGGGTGAATGAGGCTGAGGGAGTCAAGGTCTGGTGGGTACAGCAGTCAAACTTACCCAGGCAAGCTGCTGGTTCCCCGAAGCTGTGGGGCTGGGCCACCCAGAGATGCAAAGGCCTAGTATCTTTTTTTTATGTTTACTACTATGTGTCTTCTCTCTAATTCCAGAAATTCCTGATTTTAACCATGCCGTTGTTAATTGCACTGAAAGTTCAAAGAAGTACCCTGGATCTGACCAATATCACAAAAGAAACCATGGCAAGGTTTGAAGGCTGAAAGGATCCTGCTATTCTGTTCAGTTCTTTTCCTCCAAGCGACTAGAACAGCAGCAGCAGCAGCAAACAGGAGAATCAGGAGAGAGAGTCATTTCTCACAGATGAGGATTAAAAATATGTGGGCATTGAGAAAAACGTGAAGAACTGCATTTTAGTTTGAGATTGATATATTTATTAAAATTTAATAAAATCTTTGTAGGTTTCTGATGGTTCGTTCTACTTTTCAATGAGATGTAGGGCTGACAAAGAAAGAAGGTCTTCCTCTGAAATCAGTGGTGGCTTGGATCTTTTAACCTCTTTTCTCTCTCTCTTTTAAACATACCTTCTAGTTGAAAGAAGTCATTGTAGGTAACAATGTTTTTTTCTTTAATAATCGGCAGTATTAATTAACCTATTAGGCAGGTTATTCTGATGTGCTTTATTAGGACACATTAGGAGTTCTGTCGCATTGAGATTTGCTTAGCAGATGTGACCTCTTGCTCTCCTTTTCCAAATGCCTCTTTCAGCACTCATCCATAATGTCAGTGTCTAATTAGACCTGAGCAGCTTGGAAGCTTCACTTTTTTTTTTTTTTTAATGTAAAGTGGTTGTGATAAATCTTGACACAACAAAACTAGAGATTTGACTTACAAAAAAGGAAAGATTATCTCCAAGTTTCATTCTTTTATTAATCAGTTGATAATGCTAATTTTTGATCAATCTTATTTTTGCTAAAAGATTAAAGATGAAGCAATTTATTCTAAAATGAAAATGGTAACAGAAAGCTATGGAAAAAAAAAGGTTATGGTCAAGGCCATGACTCAGGTTAATTGGAAGTATCAAGGTAGTTGGTAGTTGTTCAACCACAAGGGCTTTGAAATAATAATAAAACAATCTGTAATTGTGTTTGCTTATGTGTACATGAAGCATGAATGTGTGCATATGCATTTGTGCATACTATGCAAATTAAATTTTTCTATCAAAACACAGGTGGAGAAAATTTCTGCAGAACACAAGGAAAGTGCCACTACCTATGAAAGTAGTATGCAAATTATTAGTAAAATATTCTTAGGACACGAATGCAACTTTGGTATGATAGCCACTCTGGCAGCAGGAAGGGTCTCTAGGATCTGTGACATGCTGCAGGCTTGGTTTTGATGCTCTTACTCAGTGGTGATGGCCACTTCACAGGCTTCATTTGTGTTATGTTAATGTAAGTGATTTTTTGTTCTTTCCTTAAGTTTTTAGGAGTAGTTCTTACAGAAATACCCAAAGATAAAACAGTTAAAATGACACTGATTTTCATTTAATAACATTTACCAACCAACATTTAGCATAATGCATTTTAATTTTTTCTTTCTCTTTTTAAAATTATTTTTTATTAGTTTTGCTCCTGACAACTTTTATCCACGTTTCCTCCTACTCACCATCCTCTCCTGTCTCCTTCCCACCCCAGTCAACTGTCCTTCCCTCCAAATCCCTTTCTCACATTTATGTCTTTTTGTTTGATTTTGTGACCAAGTTCAACCACAGCTGTCATTATCTTCAGTTCTATATCAAGTGTTTTACATATTTGAGTTACTTGTCATGGTGTTTAAAACTCACTGCTATTTGGTGGTAAATGTATTTAAGTTGTTTTGGGAAAATGGTCCAAATCCCTAATACTCTGTGATCAGATTACTAAACTCCCATCTGTTAATATTCATCCATCCATCCATCCATCCATCCATCCATCCATCCATCCATCTCCATGCAGTCCTCTAGAAGTAAAGCACATTGAATAAAGTTTGATTGGTAGCCTTTTCCTGATTAAAATAGTAAGTTTTAGTTTATACAGCAAGCCCTAGAGATTTATACTTTCCTTGCATATTACCATTTTTTCCCCATCAGCATTAGGTATCTCAGACATAATGGGAACTAAGACAAAATTTAAAATTGATGTGGTTTCATCATTTATAATCTGGATTATTTTTATTGCTACATCAGATGTTTTTATTTCTCATTCTGTTCCTCATAAATTTTTTACATAGTTGCACAGGATTTCATATTGATAATTTTCTTCAAGAATTAACAAATTTAAAATCTTTTGGGGGCTCTTTCAAAGCTATTGTATTTTGAAGCACATTAAAATGATTTGTGATTCTTTAAGGTACAATGATTAAGTATAAAGACCCACTAAGGAAGAATACATATTCATTCACCTTAGAAATAACATTAGTTTTTTTTTTTTTTCTTACTCTAACCTTACCTTATGGAAATTATTATAAGACTAGCTCTCAGGAATGGTCTAAACTATTTCCAGCTTGTTATTAGTAACAGATTTAGAAGTAACAGATTTAGGGGAGCAGAGCAAGGTTATTCAGGGGTCTCAATAGTTAAATGTCTCATAAAAAGGATTCTTTCCTACACATGTTCTTCCTCACTGCACATTGCACACAGATGATTCTAATCACCGTTACTCAAATCACCTGATGCCTCAATTACCTTGGCTTCAACGCGTGCATTCTGCATGCCAGAGCACCCATAGACCTACTCTGATAATAGGCTGCCAATTAAGTTATCTTTCTCTGGAAACTTATTATGGCAGCTCAGTGAATATAACATCATTAGTGCCCTTATATCATCATAGTCCAGGCAGTTGCTGACACTGCATGAATATAACTGCTCAGCCATCAAAGGAGCTGCTCAGCCACAATGGCCTTGAAAGAAAAGAATCTGGTGCTGCGTACTCCTTAACATATGAGTAAAGCAAGTAAACGAGTGCGTATTTGTGCGTATATATGTAGATAAATCTCTTAAATAAAACTATAGGTGAGTAAAATTACCACAATATGTGAGGGAAGCACAAATATCTAGAAAGAAGGTATATAAATTAGTAAACTTGCCTTCAGAAGTACATCCAAGTTTGCCACCAATAAAAATGACACGGACTACAGCCATGGTCAGTGTTGTCACAATGTGAAGCTTTTCCAGGAAGAATTACAGTCTGTAAAAATAGTCTCCTAAAGTTTACGTTTGTTCCAAAGAGGTACTAGGAACTTCACTAAAATGAATATTTTAATTTGAAACTCAAGGAAATTTCTAAGAATTCTTGAGAATGACTGAATCCTTGCTTTAATATGAAGTACTTACATTTTTTATAAATGTGAACACAAAGTCATAAAAAATTTCAAATGTGATATTTGGGGATTCAGTGTGAGTTAGGATCCTTTTTATTCATTCTTATTAGTTCATTTATTTATAAAGTAGTTAGCACATTGTCTGGGAAATAGCAAATCTTCAAATAATGAGCAGTTTTATGTCTATGACTATTGATATTTTAAATTTTCTTAAATTGCTAAGAGCCACTAATTTCTTTTAGTGATTGTTCAATAAACTGGATTTTAAAAAATTTGTTAAAAATTTTAGACTAGAGTCCTAACTACAATTGAATTTTCACTTTTACATATGCTTAATATTTCCTTGAAGTAAGGTATTTACATTTATATTAATGGAAAAGGTTATTTTCCACTAAACGTGTGTCATCAGTGTTTTATTTGTTGGTTTGTTTTCTTCCTTTGAAGCTTCAGCTCTGTATTTTCAAGTCAGCTCCGAGACTCTGTGCTCAGTTTCTCTGTTCTCTGCTGTGTCACAATAAAAGGAAGAGTCCTTAAAATACTTCTGGGAGAAAATGGATAAATTCCTAATTAAGAATTTAACGTAGAAAACTGATAGTCTCCATCAAGTATACTCTCACTCTCACTGTCCATCAAGAATACTCTTCATAACATTTCCAGATTAAACCATTGAGCTAACCCTCTTGGTTATAATAGTTCAAGGTATTCTTGTACCTTAAAATACTTATGATAACCATAGTGGGTAAGTTAGCCAGGCTCCAGTGGATAGACATACACAGAGGGGCATTTGTGGACACTAATTTGACTTGATAGGCCTTAAAACTATATATGATAGAGAACAGAGAGTATTAATAGAGGGTGCAGATAGTGGAGGGGGAAAATTGAAATATGATCAAAACACATTGTATGAAATTCTCAAAACTTTAACAAAAATCTTTGTGGTATGTTTAGTTAACTGTTTTAGATCCAGCATAGTCATAGGTACACTTCAACTTTTCTCTTACAATTTATATTCTAAGAAATAAGATATTCTAAATGTATTCAACCACAGCAGAAAAACTTTATAGTAAAAGGAAACATTTAAGAAAATATCAATTATAAAACTAAACACAAGTTCTTTTAGAATTAATTTTGTTAAGGTAGCAAAGTAATGGGTTTCATTATGGCATTTTTCATACATATGTATTATTGTACTTCTTTCTAGTTCATCTCTCTCTGTCACTGCCCTCTCCCATGTCCCCTTATCCCTAACTCTCTTTTTCCTCCCTAAAACATCCCTGCTGTTCCCTCTCACATCTATTTTCTTACTTCTCTCTTTTTCTTTCTCTCTTAAGATCTCTTCCTTTCCTCTCATGATCCCCTTAGTTTGGTGACCCACCCACCCACACATACATACATACATACACACACACACACACACCACCTTAAATCTAGATTCTGAATACATGAGAATCATGTGGCATTTGTATTTCCAAGTCTGAATTATTTTGCTTAATATAATAATTTTTCCCATCCATTTTTCTGAAAATATCATGATTTCATTTTTCTATATGATTAAATAAAATTCCTTTGTATCTGTGTACCAGATTTTCTTTATTCATTCATCCATTAATGGGCTTTGAGGCTAGTTTCATTTCCTATCTCTTGTGAATAGAGTATAAATTCTTAAAAGCTGAGACTAATTTTATACTATTGTTGCCTTAGACAACTAAGCTATAATCAGCATTTAAGTATTACTTTCTTGACAGATCCTGATTGCTCTACTTTAACAGTTTTTTAAAACACGACACAATATATTTAGACATGGTTTAATAGTATCTGCATGTAAGGTTGCCAAAGTATTTGTCGAAAAAATATCTTTACTATATGCCTTAACAAGTAGCACAACTCTGCAAAGGTATAAATTTCTTTCTGGTGAACAACAAAGGAGTTTTGCAAAAGTGGATTTCGAACTGCACCAATCTAAAGCAGAACGTTCTCTTTGCTTCAATTAATCGTACTCCCACTTGAATGGCTCTAATGTCAATCAACATAGCTGAAACTAGAATCTAGCTAACAAAGTAATGAATGGCACATTGGCTTCTGAAAAATTATCATACAAAAAACATGCGGTGAAATTGATTATTCTGCAAAAATATTGTGTCTTGAAAAATGCTGCATGTGGAAATCAAATAGTTATCAGAGAAATGAAATGGTACTCAGAGGACACTGAAGAAGCTAATCCTCATCAGATTGGCTTTCATGCTTTGTAATGTAACTTGTGCAGAACATGGCTAGAAAAGGACAAAATCACAGATCTCACCAGGCCATTCCTTTCTAACCACTTCATCAGTAATAATTTAGGACTTTATAGTATTCAGTGTTTAGATGTTTGAATGTTACAGGGCATGGCTGTGCTCTTCAGGTGTTAGTGGAAGCAAACTTTACCTAATCTTGATTTATGCCCTTGAACCTGCAGAGGACTGGCCTTTGCTCTACTAAATCCCCTCATACTGCCTTTGGTGCTCATGTAGGAAAGCCTGAACTCTAGGGAATTTCTCCTTGTGGTCAAACAGTTTATGGAACATCTAACTATTATTTTCAAAAATAGTGGAACACAAAAAGAGAAGCAAGTAGAAGTCTTTTCTGAAATCAATTAAATGTTTATAGCAAATTGAAAGATTGACACAGGACCTCCCTGCAGCCCCAGCTGGTTCGAAACTCACTAAGTAGATCACACTGGTCTCAATCTCACAGAGATCCATCTGCCTCTGTCTCCTGAGTGCTGGGATTAGAGGTGTGCACCACCACACATGGCTGAAAGAAAGAATATTTTATGTGAACTTAATTTTAGAGGACCTTTTTATGTTTGATGTCCATTTTTCAGGTGATATGGGCCAGTAGTATTGGGATTTATTTCAACTTTATGAAGAGGAAGAAGTCACTTAAAACACAGTAGGTGGGACTGGGAGATGGCTCAGCAGTTAAGAGCACTGGCTACTCTTTCAGAAGACCTGGCAAGACCAATTCCCAGCACCCACATGGTGGCCAACAACCATGCAGAATTCCAGTTCCAAGGGATCTAATGCCCTCTTCTGACATGGATGCTTTTATATACATTCAGGCAAGACACTCATGCACATAAAATAAAAATAAAAATTTAAGTAGGTAAGTATAGAAAAGGCAGAACACAGCTTTGTAAATGATATATTGGATTATTTTAATGCATCAAATAGAACACGGCCATGGAAAATTTTCCAAGGATTATAATAGTAATGTTGTATATCAAAAATCACCTTTAATAGTGATCTCTGAGATGTTATAAAAGTTCTTAAAAAGGCAAAGACATGTTTTCTGAAATGGGATATTTTAAAATACGATTTTAAAAAGTAAAGCGAAAGAAAATTAGACATAGAACACGAGGAATGATTGTAAATATGTGTGTGCACACCATCAAATCTTATAGGTGAAACTACACAGGCAGCGGCTGACAGAGTGTATGGCAGAAACCTGGGAGGCACATCTGCCACATGGGATCAGTCTAGAAGTTCTGTTGATTTTATTCCTTCAGCAGTTCTTATGCCCATCGCTACCACCCTCTAATCTCCCTCAAGTAGTTTTAGCTCGATACATCAAGGTCCCTCACATGGGTGACTGTAGTGATTTAACTCCTGGCAGGTGTCAATCTTTCCTCCAACCTCTTTAGTGCTGCTGAAGGACTTTCCTGCAGCACACTTGGGCTTTTCCACCAAGAACTCTTCCCAGTGCTCTCTTGCTGTCAGAATAAAGTGTATTTGTTTTTGTTTTGTCCGCCATTTGAAGGTCCATGAGCCACCTTACTGAGGGCCTTTTCACCATGCTCTCCTTCCTTTGCCTCATATCCTTCACTCAACAAGTTCAGCATCTTTATTGCTTGGCACTCTCACCTCACCTTAAAGCTATGGGTGACCACTACCTCCAACATGCAGCATGTCACAGATAACCTGCTCAGTATGAGACTACTGAAATATCCTGTGAATTCATTTTTTTTCTCCATCAGACTACAAAAAATTTTTGAAAAGACCTGTGTCTTGTCATTTTTTTCTATCTCTTTACAGACTGGAAAGTATTCATTAAATGAAGAAATGTGGAATCACCTTATATACAGTGTAAACAATTACTTATCACCTTCTCTGGATCAACACAAAGGAGTGTAGAGTGAACTGGGTGAATGGTCCCTGGGTACATAAGTTAGGGGGAAAGAAAGTGAAGTAAAAAAAAAAAACCAAAACAAAACACTATGATTGGGTGCCAAGTATTGAACAGAAGAAATAGTTGCTGAAACAAGAGAGGATTGGGGAGGGCCTCGGGAAATGCAGGGCACAATGGTGCATTCTCAGGAAAATCCTCCAAATGGATCTGAAATGGCAGGCACAGCTGTGAAAGTATCTTTCCTCCTCATGAGACTAAATGAGACTAATGTGTAATTGCTGTGGTTTTAAAATAAGATCTGTGAACATTGTTGCAACCTGTGGGCATTGATACTGAGACAGGAAAGCAGCACCTGCACTATTCCCTGCTCTGCCTCAAGCAGATTTGTATAAATGCATACAAAATTCGGCCTGCTTGCCTTTTTGATAAGTGATAATTTGGAAGAAACTTGTCCCTGTATATCTCATTTAGGGCCAAAAATCCTTTTTCAGGTTTCAACTGTCTCACCATTTCTACCTGGGGTAATAGAATGCTTACAAGCCTCCCTTTTGCTGAAAGCATTGTCTTGTATTCCAGGACCCTAAGAGCATTTCAGTGACCCACCCTAATAAATGATGAAGGACACCAACTCAGATAACACATGAAATGAGCAGTCGAAAATTCCTGCTTCAGATAGAAATGGGAATGATACGAACAGTATTTAGATTTACTATTGTTTGCTAGGGGTAGAGTATGTGTGAAACCTTTTATAATCAATTGTGATTTCTGGTCATCCTTAAATTTCAGTTTCATCAAAATAACAGGAATCATTGCTTTTTCGGCCTTAGTGAGATGAAGCATCAAGGCGCTCCACTGGTTGGAGTATGAGCGGTGGAGGACGGCAGCCTGCTGAAGAAGCTCAGGAGTTCGGTTTCTAATAATGAGATCTGAGGGACATTCAACTGGCTTCTGTTTAACTGTCTGCTAAATGGGACTGTCATCACACCTATCTGTATGTATGTAGGTGTGTACATGTGTGTAATGTTCACGTGTGTATGTGCATGCATATGTGAGCATGCATATGGTCAGAGGACAACCTTATGTGTCATTCCTCAGGAGCCGCCTATCTTTTGTTTGAGACAGCATGTCTCATTGGCCTGGAACTTTCACAAGTAAGGTAGGCTAGTTGGACAGAGAACTCTGGGAACCGTTTCTACCTAGCTTCTCACTAGGATCACAAGTATGCCACACCATTCGGCTTTTTTTTTTTTTTTTTTTTTTTTTTTTTAATTTGGTTGGTCTCTGGTCCTCAAGCCTACAAGGCAAATGCTTTGCTATTAGCTGCTTCGCCAGTTCTCATTCCTACTTCTTTAACATTACTGTAAAGATAAATTAATGGATATCTGTAAAAGGTCTAAATCAAGGGCTACATGAGGAGCACCTAAGAATTTTATTGTGGCTGTTGCTACCACTGTTGTTGCTATTGCTGTTTGCTTTATTTCTTAATATAGTTTTCTACAATCAAATCATTGGGAAAGGCTCTTCTGTGGAGGTAATGTTTAAATGAAAAAAAATAGTTGAGAAGAACTTCCCACACAGCAATAAGAGCAGACAGAGAAGCTGAGATGAGTGGCGGGGGGTGGGGGGTGGGGAGCAGAATGCTATGCTTAAGAAAGGGAATGGCCCAAGTGTGGTTTCTCATGTCTTTAATCTCAATGCCTGGAGGCAGAGGCAGGTGGATTTCTGTGAGATGGAAGCCAGCCTGGTCTACATAGTGAATTCCAGGCCAGCTGGGGCTATGGGAAGACCCTGCATCAACAAAACAAAACGAAGAATAAAACAAAACAAAAGAGCAACAACAAGACAGAAAGGGAATGGACCCTGTACCTTGTCTAGTAGAGTGCTGCTGTACAGGAAAACCTATTAGAGAGTTGGATCAGAGGCAAGTAGAGGCCAGAAGCTTTGTGGCCTTGGAGATGACATTCATTATTCCAGGATTAATGGGTGACTTTGAAGGGATTTAAGTGATTTGCTGGTATATAACAAAATGGATAATGATAATGTACAACCTGGAGTGAGGTGATGGCTCCTATCCCAAAGGATGTAGAGAAACAGGTGATGTGCTTTAATGGAGCATGGATCTGCACCAAAAATGAAACTTTTTTTTAGGCTTTTGAGTCTTAGATTCCTCTTTAAAGTATTGGTAAGAAATGATAGTAAATGAATATTTTGTAAGTCTTGGAGAATGAGTACTTAGTCCCAGTTAAAAGTATCTGTCAAGTCCACGAAGGTGATAAGTGCAGCATTTTCCTCTTAGCCTTCTTTCTCCAGCTGACCTCTGTACCCTTCACCCATGTGCTGTGCCCTGTGCTGGTGCTGAGCTCTTCAGTGCTCACCCTGGACTGCTGACCCATTCACATCATGCACTTCGTTGCTGCTGGGATCTGTGTGACTATCCCTCCAACAGTACTATACATATTTTTTTGTTTAATTTTAATTGAATTTTTGTGTATTTCATACATAACATCTAATCATCTTTATATCCCCTTCCCCATTGGTGCCTCCCATACCTACTCCCCCATCAGATTTCATGCATTCTGTCATTTATGTTAAGGCTTATCGGGTCAAGTTAATGACCACAGACATCTCTCAGTGTAAGTTCATCCACTGGGGTCTAGTTAGCCTACCTAGAGTCACTCCCTTAAAGAAGATCAGCTCTTCCTTACCTGGCAGTAATCTGCCCAATATTTCTTTAGCTAAGATTGGGGCCTATTGAACATTTCCTCAGTTGTGTGCTGGGTTTTTGTCTGCTTAAGTTTGCATGGGTCTTGTGCATGCTGACACCATTGCTGTAAGTTCATATGAGCAAGGTCCCAGGAGGCTGTAAGACTCTATTTCCATATAGTCATGCTCCTTCTCCCCTGGTCCTTACAGTCTTTCCATCCCTTCTCCCACAATGGTCCCTGAGCCCTGGGTGGGTGAAGTTTAATACAGGAGTCCTGTCCAGGCTATATAACAATGCCATATATTTTTAACTACTGTAGATACATACTGAATGAGTCTTAAAACTGGATGGGTCAATTACCTACCATTTTATTTTATTTTATTTTATTTCAAGATTGTTTGCTTTTTTACTTTTATGTCCATATATTTGTTTGCATTATCTATTTATATGCCTCCAAAAAATATCTCACTGGGATTTTGATAGGAAATATATTAAATCTTCATATCAACGATCATTTGACACATAATTATCTTACAGAAATCCTTACTCAAGACACAACTGCTATTAAAGGCTAGCAAGGACTTACGCAGGGTATAAATAATCTTTTTAGTTATTTGGTAAGGATTAGCATTACAGAGATGCCTCTAAAATTAAATAGAAACAGGTAAGAAGAAAATAGAATTTTCTGTTTAGTGTGCCAGCTACCTAGAGCTGAACTCATTTTTGAAATTTCTAGCTGAGTGTCAAGTTTGTCAGATTCCCCCCAACACACAACCCAGTGTTGTTTAAGTACACAGTTGAAGAATAAAGTGCTAACATCTGTGAAGGCGTGGGATGGGACTTGGAAGGCAATGTTTCATGCCTTTTCCCATAAGAACAACCTAATTATACCTCTTACTTAATTTCATGTAATTCAAACGTAAATCTGAGGGAGCTAGCCAATTTTATAAGACGGTGTCCTTATTCTGGTGACAGAACGAAGAACCATGTTGAAATAATGAGAGGTTCTACTTCATTACCTCACTGTTTGTCATTTTCAGCATTATTTAGGCAGTGTATGGGACACATGGCATTTGAAAGAACAATCTGCTGTGTCTTTATCAGGGTTCGAAAGACTCTGAAGACACTGTGTGGTGGCCTTAAGCATAAGCCCACTGTCTGAAATTTATTTTTTTTTGAATATCAATGAACTTTAAAATTTTTAGTTATTTAACACTGTCAAGAGAAGATGTTTTATTCATCACTAATTATTTATATTTAAAATATGAATGCTTCACATTCATTAGGATGTCATAAACTGTGGTCAACTGTGCACAGCAAATACCTTTATAGGTACAAGGTTAATAAAAGTTAGATGCACATACTTATGGAATTTTATAATCCATAATGAACTATGCACAATATAATTATGAAATTATATTACTGAATGGTTTTTATTAACCAGGGCTTTTTCAAGTTAAAAAATTAATTTATATTTATGCTAAAACCCAAGCTGTGCAAAGATGACACAATAAAAGTACTTCTCTCTCTAGACCTTCTGGCATCTAATTCTCTCTCTGAAGGATGGTTGTGGGTCCAAGGCAATTTCCATTTACTGTATCCATGTGATAAAAATAGTTTAAATCTTCGCTAACTAAAAGGAAGGCCACTACTATTTGATGTAAAATCTGACTTAGTTTATTTCAAAAGAAACATAGCTTACTACTTTGGGCTTTAATAAGTTATTGCTGACCAAGAAAGAGGAGGATGGAGCAGAACACTTACCTAAACTACCAACTTATGCACCATAGCCCATATTAATTGTTTATTGTAAAGCCATTGATGTGGTGCTTTGAAAATACCCTGCTGTTGTTTGAAGTTATCTGTGATAGGGCTTCCCATGTTTATAGTATTCTTTGCTTATACAGCTCCATTTTATGAAAAGCACAGAAATAAATTCTAGTTTACCAGCCTGCTGTGCATTCATGCCCATTCAGATATCACAATTGGGGAGGACTGAACTTAAATAGATACCTTGCTATGTTATTGCTGAGAACTGCATATATTACTTTAGAAAATACTCATGGAAGCATGAAGATCTCATGTGTAATTATGCTGAAAACTTATGAAGTGTTTCTGAGTACATTATCTTATTTGATCCAGACAACTTCAGAGGTGCATAAAGCAAGCACTACTCACCTGTAAATTGAGGCAACTGTAATTTCTAGAGAACACTACCAAATGATTTGATACATCAGGAATAACCCTTCGTAAGTAAAGAACGAAGATAAAGGAAAGTTATGGGAATAAAAATTTAAAATATAGTAACAGTACCAGCTAGAGAGTTGGCCAATATGGACATACAGTATTGCAGAGATACTGAAAATAGACAGTGATAGCTTGTCAGTGAACAATGCAAATGTAAGCCCAGTATCAACAACTGAAAAGATAAAACAATTCCAGACAACTCCCACAAGAGTGTATGGAAAGCACTAAATATTCACCTATAAATTAAGGCAAATGTTGTTCTTAGTGAATGCTCTTAGACAGCAATCAAGGGGCAAGGAAGATTTTTCTGTTGTAGCCTTGCTGTGTTCTCATAGCTTTAGACTGGGAAGAAAAGAAATTTGTGTTGTCTTAAAACACACAGATTGTGACATTATATTATACTAGGTCTAGGAAACGAATTCAATACCCAGTGTTTAGCATGTGATGTAATAAAAGATTGTGGTGCTATGCAAGGGTTAAAATAGTATTAGCCTGGAAAAACTCTTATTAAATGATCTCTAACTCAGAAAAGTGTGCTACTTTCCATCCTTGTGACATCGGAGACAATCAACTGAAAAGGAAGAAAGTCTTATTTTGGCTCATGGTTTCTGAGGTTCCAGTCTACGGTTGATTGGTCGTGTTACTTTGGTCTGTGCAGGCAGGGGACATCATACCAGGAGATACAGCAGAGGATGCCTCTTCACCTCCTGTCACTGGGAAGCAATGAGAGACACAGGAAGAGGCCAGGGTCCCAGCACTTCCAATGACTTCACTTCTTCCAGTAAACCTCACTCTAGACTAGGCACAGCATCTCTAACATTTGGCCCTTTGGAGGACCTTCCGGACCCAAACTATAACTAGAGATGAGTAGGACTTGGCAAGGTAAAGATGAGGGTGATGTGAGAGAGAAGCATCTGTACCATTTAAACAAACAAATGGTATGAAAGCACATAAAGACACTTGAAGGGATGATGTGAGAAGAGAGGATGCTGACATGCAAGAGCAAAAGGGGATGACTGATGTTCTATAATCCAGGAAGGGAGAGGGGGAGAACAGGTGAGGGAAACTGGAACCTGATGAGGTCTGTGCTTCAGGCAAAGGGAGGGAGGCACAAACTGGGTGCACAAGCAGTTTTGGAAGAATTTGTAATTCTAAACAAAGGGAAATGTATTTAAAGTATTCAAAGTTAACCAAATTTTAACTCAATTTAAAGTTCTGTTTCAGAATGTATGAATCAGTGAAGTTACTTATGTAGACCTTCAACTTGAAAAATGCAATTCTGACCAAAAAAAAATCTATTAGGTTTCATCTTTTTCATTCAGGTTTATAGGATCATTTTAGTTGAATTTATGAAATTCTTTTCCTTTAAGAAATTTGTGTCAAAACTAGGAGGTGCTGACAATGTCTCATCTTTGGACAGACAACATGATGGATCCTTTAAGTAAGGTTTCCCTGATTATATTCATTTATGCGAGCCCAGCCCTGCTCTATGCTCCAAGCACCACAGCCTCCTAATCCTCCCATCCAAAAGCATTTCTTGAATCTCCTTAACAGCTTAACAGCCCTCTTGGCTTCGGCTTTGGACACAGGTAAAGAAGACATTCTAAGCACTGGGTAGAAGTGTGGTTGTGATTTGTTTTCTAGGAAATAAATAGTATTGCTCACATGATACAAATGGATGAGCATGAAATAATTTATTTCCTAGAAGAATATGGGATGTTTTATAAGTGCTGTGTAATTGTTAAGATTTGTCTCTGACCCAGTGTAATGTTGACAGGGACACAGCTAGCATCTGTCTGAAATGTTTTCCTTGGGGCTTATTGAATGGCAAATGTAATTCCTAGAGGAAAGCTTGATGTTCATAGCCTCCAAAGTACTTAAGCGTCAGAAGCCAGAGTGAAGGCTTATTCTGCTCTGAAAGCTTGGGGGCTATATTTGAGTTACATCTTGTAGATTTTTAGTAACTATACTTTTATAATATTTTTTGTATTTTTCCAAGGTCTTATTAACTTCAATTATATTTGTTTTAAAATTTTTATTTATTGTTTTTATTTTATGTGTATTGGTGTATTGTCTGCATGTGTATAAGTGCACTTGTGTCACGCAATGCCCACAAAGGACAGAAGAGGGTGTCAGATCCCCTGGAACTAGAGTTATAGATGGTTGTTAGCAATCATGTGGGTGCTGGGAATGAAACCCAGGTCCTCTGCAAGACCAGCCAGTGTTCTTAACCACTGAGCCTTCTCTTCAGCCCCTAACTTTAATTATATTTGAAATATATATTTTGTCCATTCCAATGTTTAAAAACTCTAGAGAAATTCCCTATTTATGTTCGGGAGGAGGAACAGGGACCTTGCAAGTTCTCATATTAATGAGGAAACTGAAGAGGCTCTTACTCTTTATTGTTGTGGAATTGGTTTAGTTGTAAATATTTACTTACTAATTACAAATAATTTATGTTAGCCAGGTGTGGTGGCTCACACCTTTAATCCCAGTACTTGGGAGGCAGAGACAGGTGAATCTCTGTGAGACTGAAGCCAGACTGGTCTACATAGCAAGTTCCAGGCCAGCTGAGCTACAGGCAGACCCTGTCTTAAACAAAGGAACAAACAAAAATTTATGTTAAATCCAAGGTACTTTAAAACTAGTAAAATTAAAAAAAATATGCATTTAAGGTGTTACTTCAACTACAAAGTGGCTGCTCTTTCACGTATATAGTCAAATTAAAACATAGAATTTCAAATATCAGAAAAATGCCAAAAGGTGAAAAAAGTTTCAGGAACCCTACAATGGAGTATGTGCTGGGAATCTATTACTCTCTATTGTGTACAATTCCTGGTAAAGTCTTGTGCATTGCCACTTGTAAAGGAAAAATGTGGGCCATTCCATGTCAGCTGAGGAACTTCTTCATTCCCAATAAATGAGTATTGGAAATATTTCTGGAAGACTTAAACTGGGATTGGCATTCTCTCAGTATAAGCTTGGTAGTACCATTGTATTTCCCTCATTTTATAACTAGTTTGAACACTTATTTTTTAAAAAATGTTTTTTATTTATTATTTTTATTTTTATGTCTATGAGTGTATTGCTTGCATGTAAGTGTACCCATGTTGTACAATGCCCAATGCCCATGGAGGTCAGAGGAGGGCATTGGATCCATGGAACTGTAGTTAGAGGTGATTGTTAGCCACTATGTAGGTGCTGGAAATCAAACCTGGATCTTCTGCAAAAGCAACCAGTGCTCTTAACTGCTGAGCCATCTCTCCAGCCTTTTGCACATTCCTTACCTCTCCCAAATCACAACGGAGCCTTTCTCACTTTCTGTCCTCTTCCTCTGCTTCCTTCTTTTCCTCCTCCTGCTTTTCCTTGCTTCCCTTTTCCATCTTACATTTTCTCTTTCCACTTACTCATTTTCAAGTCACCCATTAGCTCTTAGTTACCATAAATAAAACTACAGACAGAATTATCCACAAATTAATAAAATTACCTGTAAAAGTCTGTTTTATTACATGCCTTTCAATGTTGATCATTCAGTTTATTCCAGGCACCATTAATCACTACTTGGATATTATATCTTTCTCCATGTATATGTGGGTGGCTAAATACATATATAAAATGCTTCACACAGTACTAATTGATAGTAAACTTTCCTTTTTAAAATTAGAAATGTCACATTATTTGGAGGTCTGTTGTGAATCCATCTTGGACTGTTTTTTTGTTTGTCTTTGTCAGAGGGCTTTTTAATTACTATTTTGATCTTGTTATGGGTCTGTTTAAGTTGTTCATCTCTTCTTGGTTTAACTTGAGTGGGTCAGATTAATCTAGAAATTCATCCATTTCTTTCAGACTTTCTAAATTAATGAAGTATAGCTTTGATTAACAAGATGACAAAATACGCACTGGAGCAAGAGTAGCATCTTCAGTAAATGGTGTTGGAAAAACTGGATGTACACAGGTCGAAGAATGAAATTAGACCCGAATTTATACCCTGCATACAAATAAGCTCCCTCAGAGTTGAGATCAGAGACCTCAATGTGAAAACTAAAACATAGAAACATCTAGAAGAAAATAGACAGTTACTCCTATAAGATGTAGGTGCTGGAAAGGATTTTTTGAATAGGACTCCATTTGCTCAGGAATTAAGTCCTACAACTAACAAATGCGGCCTCACTAAACTAAAAAGTTTCTATACAGCAAAGGAAACAATTGAGTGAAGAAGTCCACAGAGTAGGAGAAAATTTTCACCAGCTGTACCTATGGCAGAGGATTAATACCCAGAATATACAAATAACTCAAAAAACAAAGAATCAAGGAAACGATCAACCCAATTAAAAAATGGGTTATGAGCCTGAGAAGAGTTCTCAAAAGAAAAAGAAAAATGGTTTAGAAATATCTTAAAAAATGTTCAATATCCTTAGCAAACTAGGGAAATGCAAATTAGAATTACTTCAAGAGTACATCTGACCACAGTCAAAATGGCTAAGATCAAGAGAACAAATGACCACAAATGCTGCTAAGGATGTCGGGGATGGGGTAAGCGAGAGGAATACTCAGTCACTGTTGATGGGATTGTAAACTGGTGCAGACAGGATGAAAATAAATGTGAAGCATTCTCAAAAACTAAAAGTAGATCTACCATATGACACAGCTGTACCATTCCTTGGCATATGCCCAAAGGACTTGATATCTATTACAGAGATATTTGCTCAGTCATGTTCATTGCTGATCTACTCATAGTAGCTGGGAAACAGAAAACAACCCTAAATGTCCTTCAATTGATGAATGGAAAATGAAAACGTGGCACATATACACAACAGAATTGTATTTAGCTAAAAGAAAAATGAAACCATGAAATTTTCAGGCAAATGGTTTGGAAATGGAAAAAGTTATACTGAGTGGGATAATCCAGACCCAGAAAGACAAACACACATTCTCTTTTATTTTGTGGATCCTATCTTCAAATCTTTAGATATGATAATACTAACGATGTCTGAAAAAGCCATAAGGAAAGATATTCTTTTATAAGCTTAGTTAAAAGTACATATATACATATAATTTTAGTGGTATTATACCACGCGGAGTGACAGTGCTCCCCAGGAACTGTAGACTAACAAAACCCCCAATGTCCTAGAGACTCCCCAAGTAATATATACTATTGACATTGCCCTTGTCTACCTCCCAGAACTTGAAGATGAGACCCTATTACTGAAGACACCACACACTTCAGACACAGCATTGGAGTAACTGAGCTGAAACTGACCTGGAACCTTCCTCCACAAAGACTAGCTCTCATAGTATTGGGTTCTATGTACATTGCCAAGGGAGAAATGGAATCAGCTGTAAAACTTGTGAACCACAATAATGAGCAGCCTTGCAAGATATCCCCAGTGGTTCAGTAGTGGAACTTTTATCTTGGAGGTAAACAACAGCTGACTAATTGGACTTAAGTTTCCCTCGGTAGGAAGGAATTCATGCCTGGGAGTGTAAACCTAGCTAAATACATGTGGCTGGAAAAGGGGACCAACTACTTCCATTTTTCTAAGCTAATATTTCTAACTGTATTCAAAATACTTTTCCTTACACCCACAGTAACTGAATCTTTAGATGTGTGTATATAACTGCAAGTAAACCCCAGAAGCCAGGCACGTAAGAAGGGACTATATGGGAAGGAAGGGAGTAGTTCTCACCTCTCATCAAAGACACTTGTTTTTGTACTATATGGAGACTGTTACAGAGATCTACAACTGGTCAATATGCAAAGAATAAATGATTGTGGGTTTCCAACCCCCACTGATGCATTTATGATACAACCCCTATACCTAAGTCTCAGGGAACACTGTGGAAGAAGGAGCAGAAAGATTTTAAGAGCCAGAGAACCAGAATACCTGGTGTCAGATCCTGTCTTCTTCTAGACATGATAGGGATGCTGCACCCATGAAATCTCAATAATATGAGTGCCTAAACAAGATCTGCATAATGAAAATACTAGTTGACATGCTATGTAGATGGGGGAAATTTCCCAAGGTCTCCCACCTAGATAAAGAGCTATAGGGAGTTAGTGGCTGCTATTGGAAGGGAGAGTCAGTTTTTTTCTAGGGATGAGCTCCCTGACAGTTTACCCCATGTGTTCAGTCCTACCCCATATACATATAAGCAATATTAAATGGATTCGATAGATTGTTTATGTGCATGCATCTCTCTCTCTCATTCTCTCTGTGTGTATGTGACAATTACAAATAAAGAAAAGGTCATGAACTTTAGAAAGAGTGTGAAGAGACATATGAGGAGCTGAGGAGGAGAGATGGAAGGAGAGAAATTTTGTACATACAGAACTCATGTATGAAATTCTCAATAAAATAATGTTTTAAATAAAAAAGTGTTTGACCTTTTTCTTTTTTTTTCATATAAACTGATCTTGGTCTCATATTGACTGAGTATTGTAAAGGTTACAATTTCAAGTGTGGTCTTAATATATGCAGGTGAGTTTTCAAACAGGAACGTCTGATGAGAAAGCCATCAGATGAATTCTGACCAGCAGGAAAGGCTCCCCATCTGGCTAGCTCCCTTACTTGCTGGAGCAGCTGCATTGTATTCAGTCCTCAATAGAATGCATGTCATTCTTTAGCAGCCTATGAAATTAATCAAACAAGTCAGTTCCAACCTGTCACAGTATCTTGGGGCACTTCACCTACCTGTTGCTGCAGGACCCCTAGGAGCTCTTGTTGGGTCTCTCTAAATGCAATGACTGTGTGAGCTTCCATAGTGTGTGGCATCCTTCTTCCCTGCTATGAGTGTCTATGATTAATAATCTTCTGCGAATTGCATCCACAGAAGTAATGGATAAACCTGTGTTTCACAAAATAAGAGCAAATACCACATTCTAGTAAAGTTTAGTTAGATTTAGAGTGTGTCTTTTTTTCCTTGATCTAAATTCCCATTTATCTTCATGTATAAACTTTAAAAGAACAGAACATTTTATTTAGATATTTGGATAGATTTAGGCTATTGTTCATATGACTTTCAGTTAGTTATCTTCTGTAAACATGTGTGTGCGTACTTGGAGCAACTTCAGCTTTTATGGTGGTTTTGAACACAGTTGACAGAAGTTGCCTTCACAATGTTTTGCCCAGTAAGTTATTTAAAAGAAAATACAAATTATTAAATTATTTAAACATTATTGCTAATAAGATATTGTTCAGATTTGTAGATAAATGCCTACCAGCAACTCTGGTTTTTAGAAAAGCTCTACTGGAAAGTTTTAGAACTTAATGAGTTATTTTTTAAACATAAGCAGAAACGTGGCTCTGGCTTTCAATACAAAAACAAGTAGTAGAAATTATGAAGAAACTCTCTTCACTCAAATTGTACTTCTACTTAGTGAAGTCTTAAATTAATGAATTCATAAGTCCACCAATATGTTATTCCATCCATCCACCCACCTATTCATTTGTTCAGCATGAATTTATTTTTCAGTTATGTGTCATATTAGATATTTTTGTAGGTCCTGAGAAATACTAAAATTTATAGATTAAGTAGCACCAGGATAAGAAATAAAACTAAATGTGTAAAATTAGGGAATTTTGGGCTCAGAAAAGATTTTAGAATTTCCAAACCAAGGCTCAAAGAATCATAGGAATTTACCAAAGCTCACACAAACCCTGTAAGCCCGAGAGGATGCCATGTGTCTGTTCCCAGTATTGCATTATAAAAGTGGCTCAGTGAATGGCAGTGACATAAAAAGCAATTCTCTTTCAAGTGTTAAAACTTGTGAAATAATAAAAAATGTTATAGGAGATGAGAAATGTATGTAGGTGGTCCTTATGCAGGAGAGTTACATGAACAAAACAGGCTTTAAACTGAGCCCTGAAATGGTTTATTGTTACTTTTATCTGCAAGGGAGAAAGTGAAGGACATTTATATTAAAAAGATTTTCAGAAGCAAAGCTACCTAACATTAGGAATGCGGTGAATGCATACTTTGGGCAGTAGGGTATCTTACTGAATTAGAGATTAAATTATTCCCAAGAAGTTAAGAGGAGACAGTTAAATACAATTTGGAAACGTTATAAAACAGTAAGCAAAGTTGTTAGTAAACTATTAATAGTCTCATGCCTTTTGACAGTTAATTTGACTGCATAGTACTTTTAAAATCAGCAGAAAACTGAGAGTCTGAAAAATCAAGACCAGCATTTAATAAAAGGGATTTTTTTGTCTGCATAATGAGAAATTTCAAAGACCGATTAAATTTTACTTCTTTGAGAGTTGAAGATGTTTCTCAAAGCTATCTCACTTTGTCATTTTCTATCCTACCTCACCTAATTGATTCCTGTTAACTACCAGAGTATGTTCACAATTTCTTGAACCAATACTAATAATGATTACCACGTATTGATCTACTGTGTGAGTATGCACTTTGATACAAATTAAAATACATTTTTCTTGTATTGGTGAAAGTGGAGTCTAGTTAGGATAGATGTATGCTTTTTCCTTTTTCAGCTAGAAAATGAAAGTCATTCATCATCCATGATGAGAGGGAGGAAGTGGGGTACACATGTTGGACTAACATCTTGTGAGTAACTCACCCTGGAAATTGACTCGTATTTGTGCTTTGAAGCTGTCATTTCCCATATGAGAAGATAATTGTAACAGGGCCAGAACTGACAAGTGGTATTTTGATGTAAACAATGAGCAAACTGACGGATCAATAAATGCTGAGCAAGGCATGCTTCACCTCAGATGATATTGACTTACTGCAAAAATAATGGAGAGACAAAATGAAAATGTGTTATGCTTTATCTGAGTTATGGTCATAGCAATATATAAGGTAATAGATTAGCTTAGATAAGACTTGCTGAAAAAGAAGCATCAAGAACAACTCTGAGAAAATCAATTTGCAAGCACCTTCATGAAATTAACTTTCTGAGAAACAATCAGCACACTTTACTAATAAAAATACCTGCCACACTTACCTGTAATAGAAGATCAGGCTGGATACAAATACATTTTTATTTTAGCTAACGATTTGACCTTCAGCAGAGGTTATTTTAATAATGTCATTACTTTGAGACATCAAGTCAGTGTCATGGGGTCCAGCATTAAAAATCTTGAGTGCCTTTTCTGTAGTCTTAAAGAAAATAAAGAGGACTGACAGTGATACGTACTTTAGGAGGTTTGGTGAATAGACAATCTCTCTCTCTCTCTCTCTCTCTCTCTCTCTCTCTGTCTCTGTCTCTGTCTCATGCACACACACAGGAGATATTGTCTGGGATAAAAGCTGCAAATTATGATGTGATTTATGAAGATAAAACCAATCTCTCTCTCTCTCTCTCTCTCTCTCTCTGTCTCTCTGTGTCTCTCTCTCTCCCTTTCTCCTAGATAGATATCTTATCCACAAAATTGAAAATAAGGGCTCATGAAGATTTGCAGAAGAAGCAATCAAGCAATAGAAAAGATGTAAGAGAACAGCAGGCCACAATAGTGAAGATACTCAAGGGTCTCCCTTATTATTTAAGGCTTCCTTTTATGGGGTTCAAGAGAAGGAAGAGTTTGGTTGTTAAACCATGTAGTTTGTGTGGTTCTCTAAATTGGCAATGAGGTCTATATTCCAGGTGACATCCTTAAATGGAGGACCTTATACCTGGCACAGGATAGTGACCCAATTGTTTAAACTTTCATTGGCAGTGACTAGAAAAATTTTCAGGACAGGAGACAGTAAGATAACACAAGACACTTATGACTAACCTCTGGATTTCATGGCTGGAGTCACTAAACTTCAAGGATGATTGAATGCTTTTCTAAAGCAGGAGCATTAATGCTGAGGTCTGGGTGGGCGCTCCTGAAGCTCTTAACTCTACAATTCCTTTGACCTCTCCATCCTCCAAATTGAAGAACTAGTATATTTTCTCATGCAAAGTCCTAGTATATTTCTATTGCCAGGGTCTCTTCCTTATGGCACAGCAGGAACTCCTATTAGGATTAGTCTACTTCTCTTCCTTTTCTATTAGGAGAGTTGACTTAAACTGCAACTCATGGTGATACTATGCCATAATATGAGAGGAAATGACAGTACCAAGTTATGTCTGAGAATTAGACGCCATGAAGTAGCAAGAACTTCAGGAATATACTCAGAGTACAGAATACACTGGCTTTTGGAGATCCTGAAGCTGAAACAAAGGATCTAAAAATATAATATGAAAAGAGGAAAGCACATGGCTTTGGAACATGTCTCAGGAGAGCAGCTTATAATTTTCTCAAGGACCCAAGCTGATGGAACAAACTTTCTTAGTGACTCCTAAAACTCTGATGAATGTAACAGACCTTGAGAAAAGATGAAATGCTTGAATTTCAATGAAAGATGGCAGTGGAAGGGACGAGAAAGATGGAAAATAGAAATGATGGAATAAATATATCATGTGGGCCAAGAAAACCGACTAGAAGACCTACAGTAAAGGTTGGAGGGTGCATCACTCACCAAGCCCATCATGAAGACACTAATGAGAGGGGTTTCAATACCTCTAAAGTGTCCAAAGGTGACTCTCCTCTGAAAATAAGAGCTTATAGAAAAGTATATAATACAACTTGCCTCTTTCATGACAGCCAGGATGATGAAGCTCTGAAGTAATTGGGGTCAGTTGACGGCATAAATTTCAGTAGCTAGAAGTCAATTATTGTGATTGGGCAGCATCTCAGAGGGTTTGACCTACAAGTCGGCATATAGAATGCAATATCTCTAGGAACAAAACATTATAAGGATAGTGCTTGATGTATATAATCAAACAAAAACAAGGACTGATGGAGAGAAAAATTGAGTGTCCTGTTCTTTGTCCAATTTCCAGACCTAAACCTCACTGGAAACTTTTTCTCTCATATCTTGTCTAGCATGGAAAAAAGAAATGATAATAGTACAGCAAATACTTCATATAATATGTTATATAATGGTTTCCCTAGCCTTTCCCTCATGAGTCATGTGCCACTTATACAGGAGATTGTATATTGGGAAAATGGCATACCAATGCATTTTTAGTATTCGACACAAGTCTTATTTGTCACTGATACAAAGTGGGCGGAAACATCATCATTATTCAACTATCATTAGAATTAGGGCATACAGGGACACCATAATAAATGCAGTCTTGGCCAAAATCCAGCTTAAAGTTGATCTCCTAAGTCTGTAGGCCTAAAGAGGCCTTATTTGGCCAGTACCTAAGTATATAATTGAGATTTTCTTAATTCGTATTTGAAGAAACCCTTATACCTGGTCCTTGGTGAAGGTCAATCAGAAGCTTCAAAAACTGCCTCTCACTGGGCAAGGAGGCACAATGAAAATTAATCCTATGTTGAAGACCTAACAGAACCCTACCATAGTGCCTTTTATTTTAGCAATCTGGCCTCAGTTAAAAACCAGATGTAGGGCTGGAAAGATAGCTCAGCAGTTTAGAGAACTGACTGCTCTTGCAGAGGACCCAGATTCAATTCCCAGCACCCATATGGCAGCTAACAACCATCTATAACTCCTGTAGCAGGGGAGTCAATGCCCTTTTCTGCCCTCTGAGGGCATAACATGACACAGGTACACTTACACACATGCAAGCAATACATTCATACACATAAAATAAAAACAATAAATAATAAAACCAGATGGATCTTGAAAAATAACTGCAGACTATTCAAGTCATCACCAAATTATAGTGTCAACTGTGACTGTCATGTCATGCATGATATTGCTGAATTTGGACAAGGGTAGTCTTCCTGTATATTTGGTAAATGCATATTTTATTCCAATATTATTCCCAAAGTATCTTAGTATTTATACAAAACACATTTAAAATTTTGTCCCTGAAGCATGACAGCTCTCATACACCCTATCATTTCTTTTCTTTCTTTTGAAACAGGGTCTCATTATGCATCCTTGGTTAGCCAACATTTGCTATGTAGGTCAGGCTGGCTTTGAACTCATAGAGATCATTTTGCCTTTGCCCCACAAGTCTTGGGATTAAAAGAGTATGTCACTACTGCCAGCCAATACCTTATATCTTAATATTGACCAAAATGATACAGAATTTTCTTAATTTGCTTTCATATTGCTGTGATAAAAACACTAACAAAAACCAACTTGTGGAGGAAAGGGTTTATTTGACTTACAGCACAGTTTATCATCAAAGGAAGCCCAGGCAGGAACTCAGGGTGAAAACTTGGAGCACAGACCATGGAATGCTGCTTGCTGACTTACTCCTCTGGCATGTGCTCAGCCTGCTTCCTTATATAACACATGACCTTCTGCCCAGGGGTGGCACTACACCCAGTGGGCCCAGCCCACCCACATCATTCTAAAATCAAGAAAATGCCCCCAGAGACACGGCCGTGGGCCAATCCAATGGAGAAAATTCCACAGTTGAAGTTCTCTCTCACCAAGTGTGTCAAGTTGACAACTAAAGCTATCTACCACAATGCACAAGAATGATCTGGCATCATAAGCATCATGCTACTTAAAACATCACAGTAATAGATTACGTGAAAATCCAGAATGACACTTTTCTTTGTGACTGTCAACCAAACATTTGGGAGGGAGTTAGCAATCTTGGACCCCTTTTGTCCTGCAAACATCAAAAGCTTTTTCTCATAGGAATATATACTTATTCTAGGTATTGTCTTTCCTTCCTGAATGCCAATGTTACCCAGGAACTTAGGTAATTCTTTATTTCTCATTGATTCTTGACAAGATAGTATCTGATCAAAGGACTCACTTAAGAGTGAAGAAGGTGAAGAGTTGAGCCCAGGGCCATGGAAT
>NW_008355824.1:1387166-1388164 GCF_000622305.1 Nannospalax galili
TTAACCACACCCTCTCCACAAAGGCTTAGGGAACATCATGGAAGAGGAGGTGGAAAGAAGGTAAGAACTGGAGGATGAAGAGGAGTGTTATAATGCTGTCTTCTAGACATGACATGGCTACCATAATCGTGATCTCACAGCATCTGTGACTACTTGCATAATACCTGCACTAGATCAAGCCAACTAAAATCCCAGCATACATCGGGTAGGCGATCTCTGGGCTACATCCCATACTGAGGAACTACAGGCAGTGGATAGTTGTTGGGAGAAGGGAGAATCATTCTTTATTGATGATATGGTCACTGGTAGGGTTCTCATGCTCTAGTGGATTGCCCCACACCCATGCACTTATGGACAGCTCTGAATAGACATAGGGTGTTATCAAACCAACTAACCAAAGAACCAACCAGACATAAAGCTGGGAGGGGGCATACTGGGGAAGATATATAGAAAATTAGAGGGGGAAACATGGAGTAGACACAATCACATTTCATTATATATGTCTGAAAATAATGTAAATACAATACATATGTATGAAATTATCAAAAATTAAGCAATTCTCAAAAATTAAGGAGTATGCAGAGGGATAAGTAACATTAAAGCCTGTAGAAGAAACTAAATGGAAACGTACCAATACAGAAGGTTCTTAAGATATGTACATATAAATTATCAAAGAGATTGGTTAAGGGCACTGACTGCTCTTGCAGAGGACCTGGGTTCGATTCCCAGCTCCCACATGGTGGCTATGAACCAATCTTAACTGCAGTTCCAGGAGAATCAAAAGCCCTCTTCTGACCTCCACGTCATTTCAGGACACGGGTGCACTCACATACATTCAGGCAATACACTCATACACATAAAATAAAAATAATAAATAAAACATTTTTTGAACTTTTTTTTTAATAACCACATGATTAGAAGAAGCATTTCATTACATCTTTAACATATTCAGTAACAATTTCCAGAGCAAGGATATATCTCTTTCAAAACTGGCTATA
>NW_008355824.1:1393828-1408658 GCF_000622305.1 Nannospalax galili
TCCAATGTGGATCAGAAGTTTTCAGACTTTCTCCTTAGGTCTGGAATCTTCTAAGAATGATTTTGGCCTCAGGAACTTGGTTGTTGGATTGACTTGAGATCCTGGCTGTGGCCATGCCACACAGGGATGCAAAGGTGGATGGGGTGGGAATAAGCCCCAAGATTTCCCAGGGAGTGGATTTAGTAGCTGGGTTGTACTGGATGCAAAGGATCAGGGAGAGTAAAGGTAAGCCTCGGAGCCCCAGAAAGAGGCTGTCAGCCCCAGAAAGAGGCTGCCGGGTGTTCCAGGACCAGGGAAGTAGAGGGAGGTGAGTGTGGGGCCAGGACCAGAAGCTGTGCTCCTGCTGCCCAAGAAAGGCACTGAGTTGGTCTGGGTGAGAAGGGTCAGGAAGCAGTATTGGTTCCCCAGGTCTCTGGGGCCCTAAGCCTAGGAATGGCGTATGGCCCAAACTAGGAGTATAGAATGGTGGGGGGGGATGGAAGGGTGAATGTGGCTTAGGGAGTCCCTGCATGGAGAGTTGTGCTATAGACTTACCCCAAGAGGCCTGAGGATCTAAAACATTTTTTTAAAAGTACTCAGTAACAGGGGGACACTGACTTTTCAATACATCATAGGCAATAAGAAAAAAAAAACAAAAAAACCTTGATGCCAGGAATGGATTCTCTCTCTAGAAACTGTTCACCAGGGGCCCCTGGATCCTCAAACAATACTGGCTATTGCCCGTGCTCTTGGTACCCACCAGAATATCACAGTAAGATCCTATTGCTGAAGACACTACATATATGAGCTGTAGAACAAACAAGGAGAAACCTAGCTGGTGCTGACTGGAGAGCCTCATCTCTACTGGCTGAAGTTCATAGTGTTGGAAGGTGCTGTGCATGCTATAGGAAGGAAAAAATAATCATCCACCTTACCTAGCTGTGAATTCTGTGAACTACAACAACAGCTGGTCTGTGCAAAATTGGTATGAATATTATGGGAGTAACCAACCACTCTCTGATTGGATTTATAGTCTGCTTCCTAGGAAGGAGGCCATACCTTACGGTGATACCAGTCTTTGAAACCTGAGGCTAGACAGGTCACAGGACACAGGGGCGATCCTAATACTAGTTTTCTACTAATAGTTATTATATTAAACTGACTCCTAATGACTTTTTGTTATATCCATAAATTAATGACTCTCTCAAGTTTCACCATGAAATTTCCTTATGCCGTAGATGGTGATTAACATATAAGCCTACAACTGGAAAATGTGCATAGAGCAAGAGGTTACAGAGTGCTTCTCTATGAGAAGGACACTTATTTCAAATTTCTGCTTCTCAAGGCTCAGGGTTCATGTGCAAGAGGTGGCAGAAAGATTATAAGAGCCAGAGGTGGAGGATGACCACAAGAAACAGATTTTTTGAGATAGCTGGTCAGTTACTTATATGAGCTTTCAGTAATGGAGACAGCATGCACAAGCTCCAATGTAAGCTCAGAACTTACAAAATTTCAGCATAGATGTGGGGAAGTAGGAAGAAACCCCAACCCTACATGAGGAACTATTAGGCAACTGATGGCAGCTTCAAGGGGGAGAATCAGTTTCTTTCTTTTTAAAACTATTTTATTTATATATATATTTTTGTCTTTCTGAGACAGGGTCTCCTTGTAGCCCCAGCTGTCCTGGAACTCACTATGAAGACCAGGCTGGCCTCGAACTCACAAAGATCTGCCTGCCTCTGCCTCCTAAGTGCTGGGATTAAAGGTGTGCACCACCACATGCCTGGCCTATTTTCATTTTTATATTATGTGTATGAGTGTTTTGCCTGCATGTACGTGTATGTAAGTACACCATATTCATGCAATGCCCATCACAGGCCAGAAGGGGGTGTTGGTTCCCCTGAAGCTGGAGTTAGCTGTGATGTGGGTGCTGGGAATTGAACCCATGTTCTCTGGAAGAACAGTCACTGTTCTTAAGTGCTGAGCCATCTCTTCACCTCTGGGAGCTGGTCATTCCCTTTCAAGGATGGTACTCCTGGAAGGTTAACCAGGCTCAAAGGGATGCATCCACACCGAAGGACATTTGAGGACAAAAACCTCTTCAATGTATATCATCTATATCTATCTATCTCTATCTCTATCTCTATCTCTATCTCTATCTCTATCTCTATCTCTATCTCTATCTCTATCTATATCTCTATCTATATCTATATCCATCTATATTTCTATCTAATCTATATCTATCTATCTATCTATCTTTATCTATATATCTGTATCTATCTATATCTCTCTCTATATAAAGTGGGAGCAGGGAGCAATAAAGGAAGGTACAGATAGGGAAGGGAATCTAAATGCCATCAAATTATACAGTGTGAAAAATCACAAAAATTCAATTAAAAATTTTGGAGAACCACAAAAAAGAAAAAAATAAAGAAAAATATAGTCTTCAGAGACTATATTGTATGTTTAGAGACTTCAAAATGAAAAGGGCTAAGACAACATGAGCTGTGTGGAAAGTCTAAGGCTGATACAGAAGAAAGAAATCAGTAGAAGCACTAAAGGTTTTAAGAATGTAAATTCCCATTCTCTATGGGGCTGAAAATAGATATAAAACTCTCACTTGTTATAGAGTGACATAACTTTGACCCATTCTGGAGAGTGCAGCACAGAAGAAATGAAAAAAACTTCTTCTGTCCTTAGAAGAATATGGAGTTCCTCAAAGAAACTTTCATTTTAAGTTAGAGGAAAAAATCTTACAATGGTAGGGAAGAAAGTTGTCATCTTTAGTTTTGATTTTATATGCATGTGAAGAACAGGCATGGTAAAATATACAAGAAATTTTATTTTATGTGAAAAATGAAAATTATGATAAATACATATTATGCTCACAAACCTAACATAAAATGAATTTACATCCATTAGAGTATTTTAAATCCTATTGAAAAACCTTAAAATCAGAAAGAGTAGTGATCAAAATAATTTGAAACAGGTTTTCATTTGTTAGACTTTACTTGCTTGTTTACATGAGAATTTCAGTTTATATTTACCCTTCATTTATATGCTGGTAAGTAGATTAAATTCAGGTTAGATTTGAATGGTTGGCTTTCAGAAATTATATGGCAGAGTGAACAGCCACTATGAATTTGGAATGTGCTCTGCTTCAGGTGTTTTAGTTAAAAAAAGGTAAAAGGCATGAGCATTTTAGTTGTGAAAATCGATAGGCAGGAAAATGGATTAAATTAAATTAAAAAATGTTTTGAGCTTTAGCAGTTTTCTTAGTACTGTGAACTACATGCTTCCAGGTATCACAAGTTGGTAATTTAGTTGAGGAAACAAAACTCATCTTTATTTTTAAAATCAATGCTTTTATTAATTCTTTGAGAATTTTATATTATGTATTTTGATCATACTCATCTCCAACTCCTCCCCTTAACTCCTCCCAGATCCACCCCTATTTCCCTATTCACCCAACTTCATGTCCTCTTTTTTATTTTTAATTTAATAACTCATTAACAACTCTAATTTTGCTGTCTATGTACTTCTAGTGTACTGGTGTATCATAGGCCTGCTAGGAGCCACATCCTTAAAGAAAACTGACTTTGTCTCTTCCAGAAGCCATGAACAGTCCATATATCCTCAACTGTGGGATCCCCTGAGCAACTTCCTTCTCAATGCTAGAATTCTGACTATCTTGATCTTATATGCTGGTCTTGGCCAGGCAACCACAGCCACTGTGAGTTCATGAATACACTAGTCCTGTCATGTACAGAAACACTGTTTTGCTCTGGTTCTCACTGACCTCTAGCTCTTACAATCTTTTCACCACCTCTTCTTCAATGGTCCTTGAGCCTTAGGAAGGGTGTGTGTGTGTGTGTGTGTGTGTGTGTGTGTGTGTGTGACATAGATGTCCCATTTGTGGCTTAGCACTCCATAGTCACTTTTTCTCTGTACTATGATCAATTTTGAGTTTCTACATTAACCACCATCTACTGCTTAAAGAAACTTGTCTGATGAGTTCTGAGAGTTGCACTAAGATATGGGTAGAAAGATATGAAATTAGAGGGCACTTTGATACTACATGCATTGAGCAAAATAAGAGTAGTAAGTTCATTCATGGAGTCTGTGACCTCCCCAACCATGGGTTCTTGGGCAGATTTTCAGTACTAGACATGTGGTTTTTTCCCTGTAGAGCAAGCCTTAAATACGGTCAGAAAATGGCTGATTAGCCCCATAACATTCATGCCACAATTGCACCCATGGGCATACCTTGCCACACTAGTCATTACTGCAGTTAACAGTGTTTACAGTTGGGTAAGACTACTGAAAATTGTTTTTCCACCATCAGCTTACATATCACCTTCTAGTACTATGAAAGTTAATAGGAAGGAAGGTTCTTGGTCAGTACTGACTTGGTTTCTCCATGACCTGTGACTATTATGTGTGGTTTCTTCAGCAATGAAGTCTTACCATCAGGTTCTGGTGGGTAATTAAGAGAAATGGCAATACCATTATTTGAGTAGTCTTCAAGACACCTCTGACCAACAATTCAAAGGGAAGTATCCCACACTTGGCATTGGGCTTTCTACTTGGCAACTTATGACTTTTTCAGTGAGCATAATCCCTTGGGTATTATGCAGGGTAACTCCAATTAAACTGTTTTGTATGAATATATGTATATTTAAATATGTATATATTTAGGAAGCTTGTGAAGTAGTAGGTTTCCATATGGCATTTTCAAACACTCTTTGAGGCAGCTGTCCATCTCCCATCTTGCTACTCAGCCCGACCCTCCTTTCCTTTTTCCCCCTGCTTAAACTTCTTCCTCATTATCCCCTTTTCTCCTCATATCACCTCATGGTTTCACTTGTAGAACTGACTTTTATCAACAGAGATATAATGGTGTCATGATAATAATATGGATACCAGAGAGTAATTTTTAAAAATCTGGTTTTAGGGGCTGGAGAGATGGTTCAGTGGTTAAGAGCACTGACTGCTCTTGCAGAGGACCTGGGTTCAATTCCCAGCACCCACTTGGCAGCTATGAACCATCCTTTACTCCAGTTCCAGGGGAATCTGAAGCCCTTTTCTGACCTCTGTGACATTGCATGACGTGGGTGCACTCACATACATGCAGGCAATACACTCATACACACAAAATAAAAATAATAAATAAAATATAAAAAGATAATTTAAAAAAATCTAGTTTGAAATGTGGAAGAAATATGACTTATTTCCTCAGGCAGAACTATATCAAATAGACTTAAATTTCTAATAATTTTGAGTAATTATGAACAATGTTTATAATGATTGGGATGGAACAATTTTATAAGTACAGGAATATATCCATTATGTAGTTTGGGGGAATTACATAATTGGACTAATTAAGAAACTTACATACATCTGGCAAATATACATTGAAATAGAAGAAAATAGATGCCAATGAATGTTTAAGATCAAAGTTTTATCATTAATTGTTTGAGAAAATAGCTGAGGAGCACATAATATGCTTTTCCATTTGTAACTCACTCCTTTTATTCTTGCTGATAGTTCATTAAATCTCTTAATTGGATAGTTCCTCCCCTTCCTTGAGTCACAAACTTGAATTTCTATCTCACCACTACAAAACAACACTATGAGCCTACTCATTACGAGGCTGTGCCACCTCTCAGATTTAGGCTGTGTCAACCTTTTTCTGTCTACAGACTCCTTATTTATCTTATTTCTTATTAGTCTTTATTCCACAGGATGGCCTCTCACTTTCTCCACACTGCTCAGAGTCTTTTGTTTAGTCAAAGAAATAGATTTTTTTTTCTGTCGTTGGTACAGTACACTTAAAATGGTAAAAGTATGTTATATGAGGTTTATATTCTGAAAAAAGAACACATTGGATCCCATATTCTGTGCTCCATAAAAGTTCACTTGTGGAAATGAAGCTATGGATTTCACCTGTGTCAACATGAAACCCTTAAATGGTTGGGGGTTCTCAGATTATATTGTCATAGGTTAGTTCATGGAACTGACTAAAAGAGACTCTTGGTCAATATATTGTATGGATTTTAGTAATTTCAAATGTCTCCTCAGTGCTTATCAGCATAGGAATTCTAGGGACAACTTTATACTTGAGGTTTCTTTTAAGAATTTTCAAAGAATATTTTATTTCTTTATGTGTGTGTTTTGCCTGCATATATGTGCACCACCTGTGTGTAGGAGAACAGGGAGGCTAGAAGAGGTCATCAGATCCAGTGGAACTGGAGTTATTGATGGTTGTTAGCTGCCATGTGGATGCTGAGAACCAAACCAGGGTCATATGCAAGAGCAGTCAGTGTTCTTAAGTGCTGAGCCATGTCCCTAGCCCCTACCTGAGCTCTTCTTTAGCAGGTAAGAAAATACATAAAGCACATTGTAGATTATGTAGATGGTCCCTTTTAGGTAGCAGCATTTAATACAGATAGTTATATGCTAAAGTTTGTTTTTGAGTCATTTGCCCTTGAAATGCACTATTACAAGAAAAGGCAGACAAGATAAAAAATAAATTTTGTAATTTAATTATATGAGGCCACAGACAGTATGCTTAACAAACAAAAATTTGCTAATAATATACAAAATAGAGCATTTGTCTAACTACATCTGTCTAATCATGGCTTTGTACTCTAGGAAGCTTACTTAACCTTGGCGTTCTTGCCTTCTGGTTAGATTCAGCCAATAAGAGGAACAAACAGGAGGGCAAAAGAATGAGATTACTATCTGAATCTCATACTCTCTTCCCTATCTGCTGTGTTTCTAGAGTGGCTGATCCTCATGTTTCAGTTTTTGTCATGTGATTCATCTTTTGTTACCCTGAGACCTCTCTGGGCCCCACTACTCTATTATTTCTCCCTGGCCTTTTTAGCTCTAGGAACTGTAGTGACTTTCTGTTATGTCCTGATTTGTCAAAGATTCCCTTAAATCTGTATAAACCTTTGTGTATAGCCCCTGTGTTCAACAGTTTACCACATCTTTCTTAGCAAATCCTAAAATTAACACTTTATAACACTATATATATATAAAACACTATATATATGCGCACACACTGTGTGTGTGTGCGTGTGTGTGTGTGTGTGTGTGTCTGTGTCTGTGTAAAACAGATTTGAGGAATGCTGTAAAGAGTAAGATGGTTAAGATTAGGAAAAAAGAATCAGCTTCACATCACCCTAAGATATAGTAGCTTCATAAAAATGTGTGTGTGTGTGTGTGTGTGTGTGTGTGTGTGTACTGTAGAAAATAAAATAACGGATCCTGGTTGAGAAGACTGTTGAGCTGAGGTATTATTTTGGTTATCTAATCATAATGTTCTATGGTGTGGAATATGTCATTTAAATAATGACCATCACTGATTTTATTTGACTTGGAAAGAGAATCATAACCTTGCTGATGTATAAACATAAATGGACTCTGTCCTAGTCACACAAAGTCATGCATTTATTGTTGATTTCCTCAACCAGTTTTTATAAAGTCACCCATGAAGGTGAAACTTAGTATATGGATTGTCAGATGAGTGCAGAAAAACCCAGTTTACTTTCAACATTGCTGTGCTCCTGTGTGTAGAATCTGAAAACTATCATGTATTTTGGTTCTCAAATATTAAGAGCTTAAGTAGGTCAACAGCATACAGCGCTGATTATTTAAACTTATTTGAATTACTGTTATGCAGTCTTACACGTTTAGTAAGTCATAAGTCATATCAAGGTCACAGATCAACATAGCTTAAATAGTGGCCTTTGATATGGACTGCTGGCAAGGGCAAAATGGAAGTGTTCTCTGCTTAATTAGCATTAACGGGGTGTTATGGCTAAATAATGTTACATGCACCCTTGTGCCTCTTGAGATTTAATCCCCCTTTTGGCTGGCATTTTTATGTTTGAATTGCTTTGACTATTTCAACCAGATTGTAAGAGCCATGAGCAGAGATCACATGATCTTCAGAGCCAATAAGTGCAGAACACATTGTCTGTATGTTGCAAACAATCCAGTAGCACAAATTTTTAGAGAATCTTGCCTTACTAACATCATCTGAATAATGAAGGGAATTGCAAAGGAATGAAAATAGATTCTTGTTATAATGTTCTTAGTTTCTCTTGAATGATGCCATTAAAATTTTTTTCCTCTTCTGCATGTGTCTGGACTGGGTGTCTGGGCTATGGCAGAATGGATTTCCTCAATCTTTTCTGCTTCTTGCTTGCTATTTTCTCACTGATTTATAGTGTTGGGCTTCTGGCTCACATAATCTCACTCTTCCCATTCAACATCTGTCCCCCTTTTACTGCACTTCAGAGAATTGAGATTGAAAGGAAACATTTTAATAGTAATAAATGGATAACCTGTCTGAGACATGGACATATTCCCCATACAAAAACTACATTTTAGAAAGAATGAGTTATTCTAATTTGTAATTGTCCTTGAAAATTAATGGTATGCAATTAATAACATGCTAATTCATTTTATTCTCTGTTCCATATGGTATTGGCTTGAGTTTCCTGTTAAGTTTGCCCTTCTGAAAATGATTTGAAAATAATTCTTTGCTATTGAGGGTTTAAATAAGAGATGAAGTAATCTATTCGCTAGAACCCTGTTCTAAAAGCACAGATATGAGTTTTATTTATATATTTTTGTGCAATTTGGCATGATACTTGCATTTTAATATAAGGATTACATTTGCCCCTGGAAGACAAAACCAATTTGGCTTTTTAAAAGATCATTTAAGAGCTTTCTTTCAGATAGATTGGCATAGCATACAACCCTGAGACAGGATTCTTAAGCCTACTCAAGTTAGTGGAATTTGAAAAAAAAATAAGGGTATGGTTATGCCTTCCACTGCAAAAACCAGAAATAGGTCTGTTTCATGGCCAATTTGGTGTCATGTTTGAAAATCTCATGCCTTCTCTTTAAAGTCATCATACTAGTTAGCTGTATATATTGATGGTGCTACAATGTGTTCTGCTTGTTGGCAACTGTCTGGAATTATTGAGTCTGGAGTCTGTACCACTGAGATGTGAAAAATAACTAGCCTCATATTTGAATCTCTCTCCTAATATTAAGCAGCCACCATCCACAAGGAAATAGGACATAGCGTTAATCCATAGACCAATCATTACAGACATTAACTGTAAATAGCTGAGAAGAGCTGGGCAGAACAAAGCTGAATATCAGCTTTGCCCTTAAACCAGAAACATGTTGTCAAATGTTGAATGGTAGAGATTCTGTGCCCACCTCACCTTTGTCCCCTTGGTATTCAGCATTTCATTAAGTGCTCAGGTTTCCCACAATCTCTGTCTATAAGATTTAGACATTGAACATGACAGACAAGGAATGTTGGAGAATTAATGCCACCAGAAAAGCACTTAGTTGATTATGAATGGAAGGTGATGTTTGTACCCAAAGTCCTCATTCCTTGAGTGAGGAGGCTTAGAGCCATGTTCCACACTATCTCCTCATGAGTCAGCAGGACTGAGACCTTTTCTCCCACACTGCTCACTTGCTCATGAACACACTCTTTATTGCTTTTCTGTCTCACATCACTTTTTACCTTCAGTGATTTGTACAGTCACCCAAACAAACAGGGAAGGAAAACATTAAGCTGTAGTAAATTTCCATAATTGCTGTTTCCTTAGATTCCGTTTTGAATAGAGACTTAATTTTCTCCTATCACTATAGAAGCAGACTTTACTAACCTTTGACACAGTTTTTAGTTCTTCAATGTGGCTGATCTAGACATCTGCCTTCTGCAGTCGCTTTCAGGTGACCATGACCATCTCCCTTTGGGACAGACACAGCCTCTTGACCTACCTCATTACCTTCCACACTCCACATGACCTGTGCAGATATCAGGGATAATCTTCCAGTCATAGTGCGACTTCATGACAGGTGTACCTGTTTTCTGTAAACCCACTAACGAGAACTGTCTAGTAAATCCACCAAGCTAGCCTCCTGGATTCCAGAGAAAGCTGTGGCCCGTAAGTCTGTCTCCCTCTGTTTCTCCATCTTCTGGCTGAACACACTGTGCCTGTAACTCTCCTGTTACTCAGTGTCCCTTTTTACTATGTGAGTAATTACTGCTTCCCTTAAGTGTTTTGTGGTGTTGCCTCCTCTGTGTCATCCAATTGACATACTAGAACATTTTTGTCAGTCTTTCCTATAGAGAAGCTATTTTTGGCAACAATAAGGCAGACAAAGATCATCTAGGAACCACAAGTATGTCTGCCATTATAAATAAGCTTCCTGTGGAACGGACACTGGTCATATGCCACTTAGGTCATCTGCTGGAATAAAGAAATACACTGCAGAAGGCACATTATAAATGTCAATGGCCATAGAGTTTAAGACACTCTCTATGGAGAATTCTCAAGACTAACAGGGAGAAATTTAACACAGGGGGCAGTAGTGGATTCTGGAGAGGACAGGATCTGTCCTTTCTGTTTTTATATGTGTGGTGGATATGCATTTGCTTTCATTCTTTGTCTGTCTGTCTCTGTGTCTGTGTCTCTGTTTCTCATCTGTCTCTTCCTCTCTTTCCCTCCCTTTTCCTCCTCTTCCTCTCCTCCTCTCTCTCTCTCTCTCTCTCTCTCTCTCTCTCTCTCTGAGTGCGCCCAGGGCCTTGACTTTGCTAGGAAAACACCCTATTCCTGGGCTAGTTTTGGGAACAGAAGACTTAAACGGCCAGTTTATTCTTAAAGAACTTGGTGTTAATATGAAAATCCAGTATGAGCCAACTAAAATGTGGCTGACACTGAACATAGCGGCTGCGAGTCTGCACAAAATGGTTGACAGTGGATGTCTGGCAACCCCCAGAGCAAACAATAATGTAATCTGTCATATAAATATTTTGGACAGAGTGTCACTTTTTTCTAATTCTGTATAAATATGGCCTCGAGGTCAGGGATTTCCCTTGAGCCTTCTTTGCTTTGTCAGTTGACCAGTGTGTGTCTCCCTGTAGGCCTGTGTACCTACGTTTGGGCAGTCTGTGTACCAGTCTGCATGTTATCTATGCCTTGTGTGCTGCCTGTATAATTGGTGCATGCCTGGGTACTTGCTGGCATCCATCTGCCTATTGCCTGAGTTCTAGTAAATAAAGCATGTCTGTCTGTGGCTCCTCACATCATCTTCAACCTTCCAGTCTCCCATGACCCTCCTCCTTTTCTGGCATCAGAGCTTGTACTTCACAGCTATATCCACTTATACAGCACTGCTTTGGTAGAGGGAACTCAACTATTCAGAGAGGCACATGGTCATGAGATCCACCATCCTGCCATCCTTTAACCTGGAGATAGCTAGACTGACAGAACTTTGGGGTTGGGGTTGCCTTGTAGAAGCACTGCAAAGTATAGTCTTGGAGGATTTGAGCATAATCCTTCAAACTATGGCATAACGAGTGATTGTTATGGGGTGAATACTTTGGACAGTCAAGATGTATGGTCCACAAATAGCGATGTAGTTCCATGATGCTCCTTCTGCTCTTCTCAGTGACCTGTTTGGGTAAATTCTGCTTCCTATGCTAGACTAGTTATGTTTTGTTGTGTTTTTTTTTCTTTTTTTTTTTTTTTGAGGCAGGGCAACAGGCATTTCTACCAGGACATACAGTAGTGTTCTTGGTAAATTGTTCCTGCCAAGTTACTCAAAGTATCTTGTGCTATCAGACTAATAGACAAAGAAAGGAGTTACTGCATTAATAAAGAATTAGCTCTCATTATAACAAGGAGATGAGGTTTCTGCTTTGTAATGAAGACAGGGAGGAGTGTGCTTATAAATTCCCTGGAATTGTTGATGCTTTTATATACAGTAGTAATTGCCAGTGGGCTACTAAAGCCAACGCAAAGATGTAATATCAGCTTGTAATTCTCAGACACAAGAAGTAGTACTGCCTAAACTACTCTAGTCAATAGAGTGACTATAGATAGGAGATGTACAGTGTCGATTATAGCTTCAATATCAACCATGGTGGTAAGAACTATAGGTTCCATTACATTTTCTGTTGTAAGTCCCCATTATTTTTCTTCTAAGTCTTCTATGCTTTTTCAGAAATTGTTATGGACCATCAACTTGAAGAAGTAACAATGGCACAAATTGAACTTTGAGCACTGTGAGTGGCAAATTGTAGCAGATGCTACAGGAACCCCAAGCATATTTCCTTCAGTATTGACTGTAGCAATGACACTCACCATGGTGATAAAGGTACATTGAGATGACATCCTTTTTAAATCCTGTGACACTTTGTCTGAAAGCTGCTGAAAGAATAACTCTCATCCAATGATGGGTATGAATTTGCCTATGAATATCTATAGATTGAAACTACCTTAATTAGAACAGTGCTAACTCCTTTCACATTATCTCCACGTTCATAGAGGCATCAAGTCCCTGGAATCTACAGAAGCAGCCTGCTCATTAATGTGTTCAGTACTGGGTTTTTGTCTTTCCCTTTCTTGCTTCTTCACCACTGTGATGGTCCTTCTTGGGATTTACTCCCAGTCTCTCAAATAAAACACCTACACCTAAAGCTGATGAATTAAGCAAATTAAAGAGCCTTAAAAGCTGCACTTCTCAGCTATTTTATTTTGTTATGTACACTGTACATTAAGAGGAAGTTCTACAAGGACTTGTCAACTTTATTCAACTATATAAAGTATCATTTGTATCTTGAAGAAATGGAGTGGGGCACTGAAAAGTATTAAGAAAAAGTACCCCCATGAGATATGAAAATTCCTAAATCAAATCAAGTTCTCTAGCCACCTTTAAAATGTATGTAGATAAAAATGCATATCAACTATGTGAGAACCTTCTTTCCCCATTCTCAGCATGAGTATTGATTACTAAAGCCATACCTTGCCATCTGGGGTAATATGGTGTTGATATTTATTACTATTTCTTTACTTCTCCAGGGCCATTTTCATTAAGCAAACAGCATGATTTCTCATTACAAGAACTTCTCAAAAGACTCACCATTTTTCAATGAACATGTCTACCTGCAAATAGTTTTTGTTCTGAGTCTCTGAATTTCTCAAAAATCTTTTCCATTTCTACTAAACCTAGAATAGTTGTGTCATGATTGTTACCCAATTCTAAAAAGACCTTCCAAATGTCCAGTTCTCAGTAACTTCTGAATTTGCTACTCCACCATCATGAAGAACTGTAAAAGCTTTGCAAGGTGCTACTTTCCTTGTGCTTCGTAAGTAATGCTTCAGCTCTCTTAGTGCCAGGTTGTGTTTATCATGTTTGGAGAGCTAGCATTTGTGAACTCATTTTATAGAATCTTACCAAAACTGACCTAAGAGTAGCCATTTGTTATCTCTTAAGAGAAGGTGGAGTACAATCAAATTTTGCCCTCAGGCACTGCAATAGGCAACCCTGAGGGTCAGGATTTGTTCAGTCACAGACAGTTTCTAATTTCTCCATCTCTGCTTCTAACAATATATATGGATATTGCTCTCCACATAGATGTCATTACATAGATGCCTCCAGCTCCCCCTGCCAACAACCTGAAGTCAAAGGACACTCTAATCTGCTTTTTACTATGAGGACTCTCCATTCTCCTTCCTCTGAGTCTTCAAATGCAAGTTGTGGTGGCTGACTTCATTGCTGCAGCAACTTTAAATGAAAAATACAATTTTTCTCATTTGGGTGGTTGATATTCATTTCCACAAATATAATAACCTGTAAAGTAGCTACTTTAAATAATAATTTATTAATTATTTCTTATTTTATGTGTATGAGTGTTTTGCCTGCATGTCTATAAGTGTACTGGTGTCGTGCAATGCCCACGGAGACCAGAAGAGGGTGTCAGATTCCCCTGGAACAGGAGCTACTGAAGATCATTAGCTACCATGTGGGTGCTGGGAATAGAACCAGGGTCCTCTGCAAGAGCAGCCAGTACTCTTAACCACTGAGCCACCTCTCCAGCCCCTAAAGTAGCTACTTTTGATAAATGAACAAAGAAGTGACTGAGACCAAAAGAAATTGCATAAAGAATATCCAAGTCCAGAGTGGATCATAGCATATTTGAGATCAGAAATCAGTACACATGACTATGGCTTCTTTTAACCACCACTTCTGGAAATGGTATATTTAAGTTTTAGAAATGTTTGGCTCTATTTGACATGTTAAAATTTGTCAAAATGTCCCTGCAATGCAGGAAAGCAAAGACAGTTAAAGAAATTCCTTTGTGTTCAGTAAAATGGCTTGCTCTGTGAAACCTGCCTGTTCCCATCTGACTTAGGTAAGATTCACAGATGCTCCCTGGCTTACCCCTGCCAAGCTAGGTATAGACCTCCCACATGCCCATGTCTTTGTCTCATAAAGATTTGCTGACTTGCTTGACCCCATTGACCAAATGGAAGACAGTACTATTATTTGACTTGATAACATATACTTCTCTCTTTTTCCTAGGCTGCTGGACTTTGATCCTTCCCTGCTTAATTCAGCAAACAACCTCACCTTCACTGGGCCTTCTGAGTATCAGCTGACTGTGAAGAAATCCATTTCTTGGTCAGCAGTCAGATTATACTAACCACTCTCTCCTATTTTCTAGTCTTATTTACTCTTCACTGTAAGAGAACATTCCACTCTGTTTAAGAAAGCAGAGGCTGTTTCAGATCTTGTGGTCAGTGTTCTTTCTATATAATGTCTTCCTTTTCCTATTGAAGTAGTCACTTTAGAAAATCATAGCAACACTTTCAAATAAATTTTGTACTTACTAAAATTGAGGTTTGTTTTTATTAGACATCAGAAAAGAAATGCAAGCCACATAGTCTATTTAGTAAATTCTAGTGGTATCAAGAATGAAATTTTAATAATTGATTTCTAGCCCATTATATTCAAATAATAC
>NW_008355824.1:1409294-1414154 GCF_000622305.1 Nannospalax galili
ATGTAGCTAAAATAAAAAATTATTAGAAAACTATTTTATCTATTCTTTTTCATACATTATTGAAATTCAATGTGCTGTTTTATGTTTATAGAACATCTTAGTTTGAACTGGCTACATTTCAAGTGCTTTAAAGTAAGTGCTATTGGGCAAGACATATTTTTGGTGTGGGTTCTCTTTGTTAGCCTTTGGGAAAGTTGTAATTTTGTACTGAGCTCAGCTTGACTCTTCCTTTTCCTCTTATATACTTTAGTCTCGATTTGTTGCCTACTTAAAAGTTTGTGTATCTGTTGCTTCCAGATTTTGCTTTGTGTGACACATTTTTTCCTCCGACTTACATAAATATCAAAGTTCTTTGCTGAAAAGAACAAGATAAAAGTCAACATAAACAATTATTTTCTAATGTCAGAGTCTTTAATCTCAGCTGGAGGGAGAGACATTTGTGCACTTAACTAAAACAAAATCCACAAGTATTGAACTCATGGAAAAGAAGTTGCATATACTAATGCTACATTGTCTGTTAATCAGATACACTTGATGAGTGAGGTTCCTAGGGGAGTTATCACTGAATCTTGGGTGACAGGCTGCGGGGAGCTAGAAAGCAATTGTGAGGAAATTGTATTGGCCAAAAAGTATTGATTTACATTTTTATCTGAAGTTTTTTTTCTTTTTTTCTTGTTCCCTTTAAAAAAAAACCATAAAATAATACTTATCCTTTAATCTCATATTTGAGTTCAAGATCATCTGTGAAATTGGAACAGTGGCTTGAAACTCCTTTCACTCAAGTGCATCTCTGGGGATTACTTTGAAATATCACTAGGAACCTAGCCATTGAGAAAATGAGATGATTTGGATAGATGGCTACTTCAGTGGTCCATGCTACTCAGTAACTTTCTCCAAGCACTCATCCACTGTCATCACTAATGTGGATTGCTCACCACTGATACAGCGGGCCTCCATGCTTGACTTAATGCCTAAGAATTTTAGGGGCAGGATCCATACATTTTCTCTAAGGGTGGGCTTAGAAATCATGTTCTAATTTAGATTCTGTTTAATTTGATTTTTTTTATTCTTAGTTTCATCTCTCATATGAATTTCACACATTTAAGAGAAAAATTTAAAAGTTATTTAATTCCACCAAAATTTATTTAGAATCTGGTATGTGCCAAGCATTGTGTTCAGCACAACTGACTAAAAGAAAACCCTGATTTCTAGAAAGGATGTAAAAAGGTAAATATATAATTACAATAAAATATAATCAGTGTCAAATACAGTTGCTTTTTAGATCTGGGAATGTCAGTGAGTAATACTCATTTCATTGGGGATGAAAAGATCAGTAGGAACCAGAAAATGATAACTACATTTGATGCAATATTTGAAGGATGTCATACAGACTAACAGAGGAAAAATCACTAGATACGCTTGCTAGAGGGACTAGTAGCAAATACCATGATGTGGTCAAGATAGCTAACCACTTAGATGGGATGAAAGAAAGCAGGAGATGATTTCAGAGATGCACACTGTGGGGAGGTTATGGATCTGCTGGCAAGCCATAGTAAACCACTTACCTTTTATTTTGTAGCCAATTAAAACCAAAAGGAGATGGTGGTATGATGGTGGTATTGGAATGGGATGGTGATATCATGTGACCTACAACTTACAATTGGAAATTTGGAGATTGCTTTCAAAAGGAATTCTGATATAATACATGGAAAATAATTTGACTTGACCATTTGCATATATGTTTTCTTCATTCCTTTTCTGATGTGTTATTTTAATTTTGTAATTCTTTCTCCAAGTGACTTTGTACTTGATAATGAGAAGAAATTTGAGGTCAGGTTATTTGTAATTGTTTGTTTTGGAGGGAATCTGGGTGTGAAGTGTGATTCTTTTTTTATTGTCTTTTACTGACTCTCAATTACTGTTTATAGGCAATCAAGATTCATAAGAAAAGAACCAAAAGAATATTAAAGACAAACTTTCTGAAAATAAATTTATGAAGTTTATTGTGTGAGTCACTAGCACTTGTGCATGGAAGGCTCTGGGTACATAGACACACAGATAAACTCAGAAGGCAAGAACCTTGCCAGTGTAGATCTAATAGGGACATCCTGGGAATGATAAAATGAGCATGGAATGAAAGATACACACACAAGATGCTCATATAGATAGACACAAAGAACTTAGTCTAGTAATTGTTCAAAAATAAAAAAAGGAATACATTTCTGACACATTACAGTACTGATGAAAGATGAGAATGCTCTAATAAAAGAATCCAGGTGCAAATGAGTCTTATTGCATGATTCCATTCAATAAAATTTCCAGAACAGAAAAAAAGAGAAAAAAAGATTAGTAGGGGGGAGAGAGAGAGAGAGAGAGAGAGAGAGAGAGAGAGAGAGAGAGAGAGAGAAATGGGGCATAACTGCTTAATAGAGACGTAACTGCTTAATGGAGACCATTTATCTTTTCAGGGTGATGAACATGTTCTGGACTTAGTACTGATGGTTGCACAACATTGTCAATATACTCAAACCACTGAATCATGCACTTTAAAGTGGTTAATGTGGTGATTTTTTAGGCTGCATGAGTTTTATGTTGATAAAAAGAAAGAGAAATTACATATATACATATATACATATTAAAGAACGACAATATAGTACCCAAAGAAAGCATACCCAGAAGGAAAATAACAATTGTACATAAAAACTTTTAAAGAGAAAGATTCACACACACACATATAGAAAGGAAGAGAGGGAGAGAGAGAAAGAGAGAGAGGGAGGGAGAGAGAGAAATACACAGGCACACAAAGAAACAGAGGCAAAGAACACACAGACACCAAGATTGAGGTGGGGGTATCAAACAGTGTTGAACAATAATACCACCAGTGTAACCTCGAGCTTCGGTTTGTAAACAAATCACATACATAGGCACAATTGACATATTCCTAGAGCAGATTTAGACTAGACTGGTACTTATTAGACTGTGACAATGATGCTGTATTCAAAGTAGTACTTCAGTCACTTAATCCATTTAATTGTAGAATAGAGGGTATATGAATAGGGATATTTGGAACTTTAGATTTGTGGGGATATCTGTTATAGCAATACAGAGCTATTTATTTTTAATGTCTATGATGCTGCTCTATGATTAAATAATCAGTGCATCTGAATGATGTGGGAAGGGTGGCATTTTCTCAGAAATAAATTTAAATAGTTTTCTATATATAATATTTGGCCTTGATTTTCATAAAGTGGAAAAGTGGCTTTCATATTTCAGTTGGCCACGTTTTCCTGATAAAAGGATGTTACAATTTTGCCATGCTTTGTAAGCCTGCTATTAATTTCAATATGAATTTAATAAGTGTGAAATCTTTTGGGAATTTGCAACAAAGTTACCAGACGTTCTGTGTAAGGACAATGTGGCTTATGTATAATTGAAAGCTATGGTACTGTTCTTACTTTTAAAAAAAATGAGTGACCTACTGGTTTAAACCTACTTCGTGAGCATGATTCCTACTTTGTTGCTCTCCGTTTTTATTCCAATTGTATTTCTTTCTATTTTTATGATAAAAACTTTGCATTGGCTCAGAACATGTGTTGTCATATCACCGAGTGTTGTAAGAAAGAAAGTTTAAGCCTTATGTTCTGGCATTGGAATGAAAAGAACAGTTCTCTGTAGCATTTGACTTCACCTTGTCTTTCCAAGGTTATGCACTTTACCGCATTCTTGAAAGAAGGCTTCCAGCAAAGTGCCTCCTTATTATGAATGAGGACCTCTTATTGTTCACAGGAGTGCTGGAAGCCACCTTTCTTCAGCTTCACTTCTTTTATTATCCTCTTTTATCTTGCTCACTTTCATCTTGTGCATTCTCTTTGGCTTATAAAATGAGTAAGCTGTCAGCAAGGAGGGTAAATGCCTTGACTCAGATGGTGGGCAATGGAAGCTGCTATAACGTCTCAGTCTTTTGATGGAGATTGCAAGGTAAAACATAAAGGTGCTGTAGTTTCTGTGAAAGATGAAAGAATGTTTTAGGGCTCATAAACACATATGTCCAATTAAAGGTAATTAAAATTAATGATTGACATTTGTCATGTTTGATTAGTTGCTAGGTAAACATATTGACAAGAGGAATTGGGCAGAAACTCAACTGATCCTACACATTTTCATGATAAAGGAAAATGACTATGCTTTGGAGCATCTATTTTAATTCAGGAGGTTACATTAGCAATGAAATTATAGTCATGAAAATATGTATTGAATAAATGGAAAGGAAACTGTTTTCTCATTGGCATCTAAAAAAGACATATTCCTACTGAATGGTGGGTGTGTAAAGTAGATATAAGAACTACCAGATTGACCATCCTCAGGCCTCTTGGGGTAAGTCTACAGCGCAGCTCTCCGCACCGGAACTCCCTAAGCCACATTCACCCTTCCATCCCCCCCCCCCCCCCCCCATGGGCCCTGCCATTCCTAGTCTTGGGGCCCCAGACACCTGGGGAACCAACTCAGTCCCTTTCTTGGGCCCCAGGAGCACCGCTTCTGGTCTCCTCCCCACCCTCACCTCCCTCTACTTCCATGGTCCTGCAACACCCACCAGCCTCTTTCTGGGGCTGACACCCTCTTTCTGGGGCTCCGAGGCTTACCTTGCCTCTCCCTGATCCTTTGCATCCAGTACAACCCAGCTACTTAATCCACTCCCTGGAAAATCTTTGGGCTTCTTCCCACCCCATCTGCCTTTGCATCCCTGCGTGGCACGGCCACAGCCAGGATCTCAAATCAGTCCAACACCCAAGTTCCTGAGGCCAAAATCATTCTTAGAAGATTCCAGACCTAAGGAGAAAGTCTGAAAACTTCTGATCCACA
>NW_008355824.1:1415686-1430866 GCF_000622305.1 Nannospalax galili
GACTGTGACCAGTGATAGTCATGTATATAGAGATTAGAAATGCATGTGAAAACGTCTCAATGTCAATTGCTTTGGAATGAATTCTTCTGTATGAAAAAAAAAGTTGTGCTGTAAAGTAAAAAAAAAATATTAGAGCAATTAAGGTAAAGAATAAGAACAAATCATTCTGGAAGAACGCAAAGGAAAATAGCTTTAGATACTTAAGTGACAATAGAATTTATTCTCATAATTGTTTTAAGAGCTTTTGTGTAATCCTCATCGCTATTATGAGATATAAAATGTATTTACCAAATCTGGAATCATTATGCCAAAAAATCTGAATTATTGTAATATTTTGTATATTGTTAAAACTGTAACTTTAATTAAAAAAAATTCTCTCACCTAATAAAAGCTGCCTTCAAGAGAAACTGTCAAAGGAGAACAGATAAGGGCTACAGACAGCCTGCTATGTTGACCTTCAGTCTCCTGTGACATCATTCTTTCCTGGTGGATAAGATGGAAGGGATATGGCTCAGGAGAATCTATCTTTAGATAATGGAACTTCAGGAGTGCCCTGAGGAGAAAGAAGGTGAGATGCAGGAGGACTGATGGTCGGAGACCTTGGTTCTCAGTTCAGAGGACTCTTTACTTTCTCTAAAGCTTCCTTCTCCCAGCCATGTTGCCAGTCAATCACCTGTACAACCCCCAGGCAGGCTGTAAACATGCATGGCTTCATGGCTTTCTTTCCTTCTCCCCTCCATTCCCCTCCTCAAGGCAGCTGCCAAGATTACCAGCTTGCCTGCCCCCCTGAGGATTTGTCTTCAAAATTCTAATAAAGTTGTAAAAGCTTAAAAAAAAAAACAAAAAACTACCAGATTATCAACTGTTGCATATGATCTTTCAAATTTTTTGTTTTTTCACAGGGGGAGTGATATTGTTGATCAATCACTTCTTCACTTTCCTTCCTTATTTCTTCAGGACTTCATGCTATTGATTTTCCTTCTGACTCTGAGTATAATTTCTGACCTTTTTAGACCACTCGATTTGATTCTTAGATGTAGGTGTTTCAATCTTGGCATGACAGCTTTCATGGTTCATACCTTTACTGAGCAATATGTTTTTCATGGACTCATATATTTAAAGATCTTTAAATTTCATATGTCCAAAAATATATGTAGTTTTAATGGGCATACATATATTTAACATCAAATATCAAAATTATACTAGCAATTCAAATGTCTTATGAGTTACTTTATCTTATTGAATGTCCCATGGGGATGATTCAAATCTTCGTAAAAGAGATGAAATCATGGGGCTGGAGAGATTGCTCAGTGGTTAAGAACACCGGTTGTTCTTGTAGAAGACCCGGGTTCAAATCCCAACACCCACATGGCAGCTAACAACTGTCTGTAACTCCAGTCCTAGGGGATCCGACAGCCTCTTCTGACCTCCATGGACATTGCACGACATGGGTGCACTTACCTACATGTAGGCAATACATAAATACACATAAAAAATAAACAAAAAATATAAAAAGAGATGAAATCATGTATATTAAGTATAATACATTTAGAATGGAAATCACAGGAAAGCCTGTTCTGTCTTTGGTTCTGTACCACTGGATTCAACCCACCAAGAATAAAAGTAATTCAACAAAACTGTGCCTGTATTATGTGTGTACAGCCCCTTTTCTTATTCCATAAACAGTTTAGTGTAACAAGCATTTCCATAGCAAGTGAATTGTCTTACGCATTATGAGGAACCTAGATATGATTTTAAAGTGTATGGCAAGGTGTGCATTGGTTAAATAAAAATATTGAACTATTTTATTTTAAAAGACTTAAGCTTCCTTAAATTTTAGTGTATGAGAAGGGTCCTGAGAAAACCAAAGGATAACTATATTCAACTTAAATTTCTGTTTTTTTAACTTGGAAATCTAGGAATTATCCAGAATTACTAATTTTCCTTTATCTCTTACCTTCACATTGTTTATGATTTCTTTTGTCATGTTGCTCATATATATCACAATAACTTCTTCAGCACACTACTATCTTTTTCTAATCCATCTCCTCACTTAAAAAATGACTAGGCTTGTGTTATTCTCAGATCTAAAATATTCCAGTGGCTTTAGTATTTGAAAATGATCCATTTAGTCTTTCCATGGCTACAGATGTCTGTTTTGTCTGCTGTCTCTTGCCCTTTGCTCTCTCTCCACTTTAAACCCAGAGGTCCACTCTTAAGGAATGCTCACAGTTTCACAAGTAGATTTTTTCCCTTCTTTTTATGCTGATTTCACTGCAGAACCATTTCCCTTTTAGGAGGCATCTATTTTTCAAGACTTAGATTAAGACCAACCCTTTAGTTACATCTTCCCAGCCTCTTCCTCTATAAACCATTCTTAGTTTTTCTTTTAACAGCACAATAATTTTTTTTTGGTCTTTTTGAGACAGGGTCTCCCTGTAGCTGTCCTGGAACTCACTATGTAGACCAGGATGGCCTTGAACTCACAGAGATCCGCCTGCTTCTGCCTCCCAAGTGCTGGGATTAAAGGCGTGCTCCACCATGCCCAGCCAAGTAAATTTTATTTAGTCAAAAATTCTCATATCCCAATTTATATTGCATTATAAATTCCTTAAATGCATTAGTTTGGTCACATTAACGAAGATAAAATGATGGGCATGGTGGTACATGCTTGTAATTCTAGAAATTGGGAGGCTGAGGAAGAGAAATAATGACTTGGAGGGCAGCCTGAGCTACGTAGAAAAATTCTTTAAAAAAAAATTAAAAACGTAAACCAAACTCTCTCAAATGAAAATCAACCTCCAAACTCCCCAAACAGCAACAACAACAAAACACCAAAAGGATGAAACAATCCCCTCCACAAACAAACAACAACAAAAAACAAAACATAAACAAACAACTCCCCTTCCTCACAACAATAATAGTCCCACTGGGAGATTTGGAGAACTGAGTGCAAAGCCTGACATCATCATAGATAATCACTCTAGAAGCTACACATTAGCGAGAATATAAGACAAAAGATCAGTTCATATTACAATTGAGGCAAGATATGATACAGATTAAAATTAATATGGTCGTGAGAGAAGGGGAGAATATTGTTCATAGGATGCTGTGAAGGATTAGTGCTTTGAGGTGTGAAAGGAAAGCGATTAAGGATTTTTATCTCATAAAATTAGTCTTCCCAGTAATCAAAGTGGCAAGACTGCCCAATCATAGAGTTTGAGAAGTATGTAGGAATCACGAAACAAATTTTAACTTGCTGCATTTCAGTTATTCAGCACCCACGTGGAAAGATGGAATTAGCAGTTAAATATATGAGCCTCAAATTCAAGGTATAGAGTGGAGGTGGCATGAATTTGTGAATTTCATATTGAAGGTATGTGAAATTATGACATAAGAGATCATGTATGGAGAAGTATAGATGAAAAAGAAAGGCTCAAGGAGTGCAGCATTTAGTGACATAAAGATGATGAGCAGAAGCCAACAAAAGAGCCTGTGGCCAAGTGGATAGGAAGGCAGTGACTGGGACAGATAAGAAAGAAAAGGATGCTTAATGCAGGAAGTGATCACATAAGTCAAGGTTAGTAATACACCCCAATGAGAACTCAGATATGACCACAATTTTGGGCTGACTAGACACCAATGGACACATTTACACCAAAGGACACTTGGTCACAAACACATGAATGAATAGGATGTATAGCATGTATGGCAGAGTTCATAGGGTTTAGTGGTGGGATAGGAGAAGCATGGATGGGAAGGGGTTCTGGATTTGAGTGGGAAATGTTGCATGAAATTTAAAAAGCTCAATTCAAAAAATATAAGAAATAGAAAACATCATCATCTTTCATTCATTCATTTATTCCAAGGACATCTGAGAAACTTGGTGTGGGAATTCTGAATGAACTGTGAAAAAATGTGAGAAGCAATGAATAAACGGAAGAAATGCTGGTTAATTTAAATACATCTGAATATTCATGCATATTCCTGAGCATTCAAAGACATCTGAGGCAAGATGACACGAGTGGATACCACGGTCAACTCTATAACCTGTGGGAGATTTAAACAGCACATTTTCTGGACTTTTCTTCAGTAAGAAGAAAGCTGCTATTTCGAACCCTTAAAGTATAACTCTTCTCTGGAGTTTTAGTGAGAGATTCTTCAAAACAATTAATTGGTGAGCAAAAGAAGCTGAAAGAAGTTTGTTTGACATGATTACACACAGTACAGTGGATTTGAGCAACATCCGGTATTCGCTGGCATTGTGTGAACAGGCATGCATAATGACATTTCCAAAAGGTTAATGCATGGATTATGTAAGCATGGCTTACTTCAAAGCTGTGCAAATTTTCTTCAAGACATACAAAAATAATGTCAGCCTCCATTCTATAAGCCTCGAATCTAAAAGTTTTAATTCAAGACACTTTAAGTACAAATAAAATACATGTAGCAATTTTGATTATGAGCAGTAGAATCTTTTTGGAAAAATTAGCAGTTATTGACTCTATTGTGCTTTATCTAGTTGAAAATTCAAATAAGCAACTAAAATAACAAAAAAATAGGCAGTATTTAAGTGGTTATAAATTGAATACACAAATGGGAAGAAATTTCCATGTCAGCCATCTCCTCTGTCTAGTCTTCTGTCTAACAGGCAATCAAAATTAATTCATATTGTGTATTTTAAGTTAATATTAACAGTTACTTATTGCGATACTTACTTATGCAAGATGCTGTATCGAATGTTGTAATATCTGCTGTGAAGATGTTTGAAAGTGTTTTACTCTAAATGCTCATTGGCATTGCCTGACAGCAGAGAGGTGCAGCACTAGAACTCCATTCTGCAGTTTCTCCAAAGGGCAGAAATAAAACTGCAAACCTGGAAGGAGAAATGGCCAGAGGCCTGGCTCTACATTAATTCAAAGTTAACTACTGGTTAGATACAAATGCCAGGAGCATAGAAGGAACATGGTCAGAATATTGATTCAAATTAGTGATAAAACATGTTGATAGCCTTTTCTGTATAGGCACAAAGGATGGATTCATTCCTGTTTTGTATAAATGTTCACCAAGAAGCCACCTCAGTCAAAAAGCGTCATCATAGACAGGTGAGATGACTGGACATGTTCTAGTCTCATCCATTCTTGGCCTCACTCAATGGATTCACATATTGTCTATGGTGAGGCAATAGTGGTGAATGGACTTCTAATCACCAGGAATGAGTAACTATGGACACTATAGATGCCTCGTCTGCTAAAAGCATATGCCAACCCTCAGTGATCAACATGGCCCCACTTTCTGTGGCATCTGGCCAACCAACTACAGAAGATTGTATTGGATCATCTCCCTCGTGGAAAGGGCTAGGATTTGTTCTCTTTGAAATAGACATCACTCTGGATATAAATTTGCTCTATTTTTCTCAATTTTCTTTTCAAAACCACCATATATATGTAGTCCAAAAGTTGACTTAGTTACCGTGATGGCATTACCCATGGTATTTTTTTCCATTCAAAAGATTTGTTCTACAGCACATTTTGAGATTGACTAATACTTCAGTGGAAGTCACTGGTTTTATCATGTTCTCCATATCTGAGGCATCCGATCCAGTAGTATGGAATGACATTTTGAAGACAGTGTAAATGTTCATTTGGGTAACACCTTGTAGGCTGGGATGATGGCCATTCTAAATCAGCATCAGTATCTAATGGTATTTCCTCAGTAGCATTTAGTGTATGAAAATAGAGGTATAGTATAAGAATGACTTCTCTCTCACTATTATTTTGTGTTTGTGCATGAATACATGCGTGTTTCACATCCACATGTAAGTGCATGTACATGTATATATGCTATTTTGAGACTACAGGACATCAGTTGTTTTTCCTCAGTCACTGCCCACCTTTTAAAATCTTTATACTGTATTGTTTTACAGTTTCACACATTTTTGTAATTATTTCTAGCTGTTTTCACCCCAACTCTACTCACTCATCTCTCCCTTCTCCCACTGGAACCTTCTTCTCAACAAGTCTCCTTCCTCCTTTCATGTCTTTTTTCTGTGTGTGACCCACTGAGATTAATTAGATTTTCTTGCACACATGTGGGTGGGGATTACTTATTGTAGCAAGGAGAGTGTTGGTGGAGTGCTCAGTTGTAGATGGGACAGCTATAGCACTCACTGTAAGGATCAAAGAACATCAGAAGTGGCAATGGAAAGAATGTGGACAGAGAATAAGGAAGTGCAGCATAGCGATGTCTTCTAGATGTGACATAGCTGGTGCACCCATAAAGTCACTTCAGTTATGGTTGCTTACATAAGACCCTGCACAAGACTGGGCCTGTCACCATTTCATTGTGGATGGGGACGGGGACCACTGGCAGTGGTTGTTGGGGGAGGGGACATGATTTTCTTCACTGATAAGTCACACTTTGTTTTTTGAGACAGGGTCTTCCATTGTTTCAGAGCCAAGTAGTATAGGTAAGCTAGATAGCCAAGCCTAAGGATCTGTCTGTCTTCACCTCCCCAGCACTGGAATTGCAAGCATGGGGTACCATGCACAGTTTTTTTTTGTGTGTGTGTGTGGGAGTGCTGGGAATCAAACTCAAGTCCTCCTGCATGCAAGGCAAGTACTTTACTGAGTCATCATCCCAGACTCCCATTACTATGAGAAATCTGATAGAGAAAATTTGCTCTTCTCCCATTAACTTTTTACCGATCTAGAGATCTTTGAGATCAAGGACTATGTCTTCTTGCCAGAGCTTAGAAATGCTAAACTCTGCTAGACTTGAAGTTGCGATTTTTCCCCAGCCCCACCCATCCAGGTCCTTACATGTGTAGATCAATAGACAAGTAAGAAGCTCACTCTACTGGCAATGATGATTGACCCTCATTCTCATAGTAGGTTAAAGAGGAGTCCCTCTGGGAATACAGGAAATCATCTAGGATACTTGCTAATGCTTTCAAATTCTGCTTAAAGTCAATGGAAAAAATAGACACTAAACCCATCTAATCAGACTGTCTAATGTTCCCACCTTTTCAGGAATGAAAATTTGGGTCACTCAAGTTACCATGGTACCTACTGGGGATAAAATGTACATGACCGTGGCAGTGAAAGACCAGCTATCATCAGATGCTTCACTTTATAAATGAGGACTGTTAACCACATTTTTTTCATTATTTTTATATAAACCTATTAGTATGCATTTTAATAGTTTGTCTTTCCTTCTCCAATTCCTGCATGACCTAATAATGTGATAATGATAACTAAATTCACCTCAGTATTTAAATTTAGGATATCAAGGAAGGATATTGCAACTAAATGATGTGAACAAATCCAAAGGTAGGTGTAGAGACTTTATTGTCTTTTTTTGAGTGGAGAGCTTTAGAATATTTTTGATTTAGGGTCAGTGTGGTATTATGCTACTTAAAAATATGATTTTGGTACTGTTTGTAATTGGAAGTTACCTATGAATAGAAGAAATATGTATGGCACCAAATAAATAAGGGATGGACTGAATTTTGTTGTGTATCCACGTAGCTAATCTGAAAGCTAATTTTTCAGAATTACTTTCCCTTCATTTTTCTGGGGTGGGATTAACCACAAGAGAAATTTGTGTGAAATGGAATGGGAAAATATGCAATTGTCATGTTTAGACACAGAAGGCTGATGGGGTATTGGACACAGTTGTACTACTTGTACATAGGTGTAGATTTGCAGGCTCACCTCCAAATTTTCCTGTGTCTCTTCTCTCTGTAAAGATCCACAGCTCTGTATTTGCCATATCTGCAGTAAAATAGCATCACTGAAGTTGAAGCTGAAGTTGGGGGTTGGGGGATTCTGAGGTCTAAGATGCTTACCTTGAAGACAGATATGGGTTCATCTATCCTTGTGGCTTTAATCTCATCTTCATGAATTCCACTTTGTCCTTGCCCTCACACTGTTCCTATTAATCTTCCTTTCCTGACTGCTTGGCCCCATTCATTTCAGAACCAGCATTACATATAGGAGTAAAGGATGACCTGAAGTAAAGAAATCTTGAAAGAAGATCTTTTATTACTTATAGAGATCTGCTACTCTGACGGAATGTAACTGATATTCTTATATACCTGTAAATGCATAAAATGAACTTTTATATAATACATAAATGAATCCAGCATATTTTATCATGTTGAGGAATCTTTCTCTCCCTACATACATTTTCATTCCTGTTAGGCATAGCTTATAAAAGAGCCAGAGGGAGAGCAAGAGTGAGAGCGAGAGCGAGAGAGATAGAGATTAGGAAATGGAGGCTGGCATTTTGTATTCTGAACCTTCTGTAAACCTTGAATGGAATTTATACTGGCATGGTAAAGAAATTAAAAGAGATACACAAAAGATATTGTCTACTGCATATTTAATGACTGTCACCACCAAGTATTAGGACAATGAAAAATAAAACATATATACTTTCTAATGTCTGGGGACTCACAGTCTAGCAGAGATGATTCATATTGCTAATGTGACCCGCTCCATGTAGTGACAGAGTCTTAGTATCGTCCACATGTTTCTCTGATTATAACTGAATCACTCTTGGATAACTAGCTGAATCTTAAATTTTTAAACATTTTCCCAATATGGTTATCTTTTGCAAGATAGTGCTAACAAGGTGTAAGGAAAGGTCTTTGGGCTTTTGGCCTCTTATACTTGTTTCTCATTCTCTCTGCCATCTGTCTGCACTATTCTCTGGACACGGCTATTGCTCAGGCTAACAGTGCTTTGTCTGCTAGATCTCGTCATACACATTGGTCTGTTTTCTTCCTTTCTAGTCTTCCATTTGACACTGAAGCCATTCCCCTTTTCTTCATATTCTGTCAACCCCTGGCCCTACTCTTTCCTGGTTTTCTTTTATTTTTCTACTACTTCTTAATATCCACTATTTTTGCATTTCATATTTGTTTAGGAAAGCCCAAAAGTGTTAAAAATGGCTTAAAAGTGAATATATTACCTGTTCTGTCATTCTGTGCATCTAATGAGTGGGTGAGTCCTAAACTAATATATTAGTGAATTACTTTGTGATTTGTTCCCTGTTATATTAGCTTGGCTTGACACTCTCTTTTCCATCAATTCTACAAGCCTAATGTTTTGGCTGCTATGATACCCTCCTTTCACATCTACTTGCTCTGCTTTAATCTTTATCTAGTTCATCTTCATGCCCACCAGAGACATATTTCTAAAATGGAAAGATGATAACTGTTCTCCAAAATCTCAAGGTGAGTTCAAAATTTCTTAAAACAGCAAGAGAAGCCCAGCATGATCTGACATCTGGCTGCCTCTCAAGATACAAATTCTAATAATGCTCCATGTCAAATAACAGAAACTTCCTCTCATAGTATCTGTAATCTTTTTATCTTCCTAAAATAACCTTGTCTCTTCAATACTCAGCTGACAACTATCCGTGCTTCAAGAATAAGTTCTAGTGTCCTCATTAGCCTGTTCTTTTATTCAGTCAAACCTGACTAACCACCTCTAATGTGCCAGATACTGTTACTGCTTCCATACCTATTACCAGTTTGTCTTTTTTTCCCCTTTTATGTCTTCCATTCCCACTGTTTCTGTCTTCACTGAGTAGCACTGTGTAGTAACCATCCTACACTGAAATTTGTTTTAAGTTTCTCCTCTGTAGTTAACAACCAGGGCACATATTTCATTGTAATCAGTTATACCATGACCCATAGTTTCCTTGTTCATCTCCTATTAAACTTTGAGCTTCTGATATCAGGAACTATGGCTCTACATGTTGTGTGTGATCAAATTGCTTTGTGTGATTTCTACTACTTTAGAGTTTTTTGATGGATGTTTTTCTGAATGGAAATGATTTAGAATCAGGAGAGCTAGTGAAATGAATTATTTAACATGAATCATATCTGCAAAAGAATACAAAAATAAAAGTTGAAGTAAAACTTGCTCTGAATATTTCACGAGCTTCTGTGAACTTCAGATCTGGGAGAATGTTTGTAAATGCCAAAGTATTTTTGTTTTAGTTCACTTCCTGCAAAGGGCAGGTTGGTTCCAGTAGATTTAAAGATGACTTTGTGGAACAGCCACATGGCAATCCTGTTTAGGTCTTCAAAGTCCTTTCATTAGCCTCTCTGCACAACCTTTGCCTCTTTTCCGCAGAGTTTCTCTTGCTGTCACCGCCGTTCACGGTCTCGGGCTTCTTTTGCAGTCATTTCAGCCTGGACACCAGTTATTTATCAGGGGTGGGGTGGGTGGGCAGCAATCAAGGAGGAGAATTCATGGCAAGTGTGGGCATTGATGACTGTCCTAAGCTGGCTTCTGTTAGCTCCCATTTGACACTTCTCTTCTTTCACAGTATCACCAGTGCACTTTGCACAATTATTTATTTTTCTTCTCAGACCCAATCTTGCCTTTGCACAGATAGAATTTGTATCTATTTTTTTTCTACTAGTTCAAAGTACAATATTGCTTTCTAGAGATTTGCTTTCTGTGTAAAACTTTCTTTGTCCCATAGTCTCCTTTCTACATATTTCTTTAATGTCAATCATGAACAATTATTAATTCTGTTTTCAATTTCAAATTCTAAATATTTACTCATGCTGGTGTAGACTAAGTTCTTTCATGCGACATCATTTCATTGATCCTTTGGTCAGCCTATCTCTCTAGTTCTAACCTCCTAGGATATGGTGTTGGGGACAGGATAGTTGAAGGTGACCTTGTATGGCAAGGCTCTGATCTAGCTGATGGGTTGATTGACAGATTTAATATAGTTATGTTAGTCTAGATGTTTATACTAGTCATTGTGATGATAATAAAATCTATAAATACAATCAAATTAATGAACTATTTATAAATTAATCATTTGATTAATTGGGCATTCTCACATATTGTCCATCAAAGTAAAATTATCTCAGCTTGTCATTCATTAAATGTTTACTATATATTTTAGAAATCTTCCCAAAATTATTCTTTTTTTTTTATTTACAGAACTCCTTGTCAGGGAAATAAGCAAAAATGTTTTCAAAAATTTCTGTTCAAAGGCATTTGTTGCTATGTGGTTTGCAGTAGCAAGAAAATTGAAGGGATTGTGGTTTTAAATTATTGGAAACAATTAGCTGAGTATTTTGTCTTCTCTGTTTTGCTCTGTTTTCAGTGCTCAGTACCCAGAACATAGGAGACAATCGGTAGATTCTTGTTAAATGTATATTGATTCTTTATTGTGGACAATTGGAAAGTCATTAAAGATAATTCATTTCCAAAATGCTTGACATCATAGAAAAACAAACCTTTATTACCAAATAATAAAATCCCAGCTCTTTATCTCACTCTTGCTCCCTCTGAGAAATGACACAATAAAATCTGAAGTGTGTTTATCCTGCGAAGTAGAATTACAGGTTATATTTCTCATTATTTCTGATTTTCACTCTTCCTTTTAAGAAGTTCTTAAAATTACACTTATTACTTTTAACTCACAATGTAGAGGGTGTTTTATCTATTTTCTCTGACTTTTTCAAATCTGGTCCCTAGAGAAAGAAGAGAACCATGCTATGTTGAGTTTTTATTGTGTTCCTGTTATAATTTAAGATATATATATATTAACATAGAATCATTCTAATTTTATACATTAGGAGACATCACACATAGATGAATTACTTACCAAGGATCACAGTTAATTACACACCAGGGATTTGACCACAATTCATTTTAATCCAGGAACATATTTCCTGAACCACAAGTCTGCAAAGGCTCTGTGACTAACCTTCCTTGAGTAGGCCAATCCTCCCTTCACTGAAATTAAATATTAATTTGACCCTGACATGAATCACTTGGTTATATTATAATTGCTTTGAGTGATTTGGATTAGTGTTCTTAACTAGATAAAGAGGTTACTTAAGACAAAAGCAGTATTTTATATTCCTTTCACACAGTTTTGTAGCATCCAACATACCTGTAAGTATAATGGTGTTTATTAATAAATATTAAGATCTTTAAGGAAACCACAAAAAACAAAAAAACAAGAAATGTGAATACACAAATATATAATTATATTTTTTATAAACATCCTATTGCCAATGTTCCTTTGAAATGCAAGCATAGTTTCCTGTGGTGTTTAAGTTCATTGTTGTTATTTCATATTCACATAAGACCTCAAATATTCAGCTTTTCATCTTTTATTATCAGATTATAAAATACGTAAACCAGAACCCAGTCATCCTAATCTCACACTCCGTTGATTTAAACATGAACTATTTCCTGACTACCTTAATTTCCCTGTTTACACATTGTTACTAACACTAATCCTTCAGCCTAAACAGGCCTTGTAAATTACCTCCAAATATCCAAATTCTATGAACCTTTGCATCTTTTGTATTTGATGTCCTGTCTTACAACTTTGATGCATAATAACCTCTTCCTCTTCTGAATCCAGGCATCACTTTTCTGTCACACGTGCATGCAGGTACATACTCACACATGTGCCTGCACATATACACTTCACATGTAATCTAGCCTCAGCAAATTTTAAATGTACAAAATATCATTAACTTCATGAACACTGATGTGCAGCTCATCTGAAGAACTATTAAGTTTCAGAGACTATATTCTTTGAGAAAAATTCCCACTTGTCCCCACTCCAATCACCTATGCTTTACGGTTTTATAATTTTGATTAGATTAGACAATTTAAGTGGAGTCAAGTAATATTTTACAGGCTGTGACTAGGCTTTTTTACTTTGAACAATGTTTTAAAGGTTCATCTGTGTAACAAGAGCAACATTTTCTCCATTTATAAAGTTGAGTACTATTCCACAGCAGTTATGTGCCATATTTTCTTTGTTCATTCTTGTGCTGGTGGCTATTTAAATTATTTCTACATCTTGGCTATTTTGAAAAATGCTCCAGTGAATATGGGAATGTGGAAGTATCTTTTTCTGATCCTAATTTAAATTATTTTGGATGAAAACCCAGATAAGGAGTGCTCTATTACAATTCTGCATTTAAATAATACAAGGTTCTCTTTACTCCACATTCTCACCAACACTTGTCATTACTATCATTACTTTTTTGTTTTTGAATAATGGTCATCGTTGTATATGTGACACAATGGCTTATTTTTGTTTTAATTTACCTTTCTCTGATCATTATTAACACTGCAATACTTTTCGTAGAGTTGTTGGTCATGTGCATGTCCTTTTGAAGAAATGCCTTTTATAGTCCTCTGTCTGCTTTTAAATTGTTGCTTTTCTTGAACTGACTTATAATAAGTTCTTCTGAATTTGAAATAGTCATTTATCAGGTATAATCTTTGAGAATATTTTCTACCATTCTATAGGTTGTCTTTTCACACAACTATTCCCTTTATTGTGTGTAAACTTTTGTTTATGTTGATCCCATTTGTCTATTTTAGCCTGTAATTTTGTTGTCATAGCCAAGAAATCATCCCAAGACCAATATTATAAAAGATTTTCCCCCTAGAAGTTTTATGGTCTCATGGCTTACATGGTCTGTAATCCATTTGAATTATTTATTGTGTGCAGTGCAGGATACCAGATCAATTTAATTCTTTTTGTATAGAATTCAGTTGCCTCATGGCATTTATTGAAGAGTCTCTCCTTTCCCTGCTTGTAATATTAAGTCTCTTAAAAACCATTTAACTGTCTATGTGTGGATTTAGGTTATAGTTTGTTTCTCCACAGCTGTGACAAAATACTCTGACCAATACCAACTTGGGGCAGAAAGGGTTATATCTCCCAGGTAACAATTCATCAGGGAGCCCAAGGTAGGAACTCAGGGCAGGAACCTGGAGGCAGGAGCTGAAGCATAGGCCATTGAGGAATGCTGAGCTTCCTTTCTAATACAATACAGAACAACCTGCCCAGGGGTGACACCATCCACAGTGGTCTAGACCCTCCCACATCACTCAAAAATCAAGAAAATACCCCACAGACATGGTCACAGACCAGCCCAATGGAGGCAATTCCCCAACTGAGACTCCCTCTACCCAGGTTTGTCAAGTTGATAATTAAAGCTCTCCAGCACAATTTGTCTATGGCTCTCTATCCCAACCCATGTTTGTCATTATGTTGATATGGCCCTTCTCATTTTAACCTTATATTAAAATTAATGATAAAACAATCAAGCATGCTTAATACTTCCCATGAAGGAGATCAAATTTTTAGTTAATTTTTACAATTTGTTGTTGTAGTCTTACTAGTACTTTTTACAATTGTAAGTACTCAATAGATTTCAGAAAAAAAATTAATATTGGATTTTTAATTCTATTATTATGACATTAAAGAGACAGGATTAAGAATGATAAAAGTGTGCCTCACTGCCCTCTGCTTCCCTGGGCCTGGAGAACCTCCAGGCCTCTCTCTGACCTGCAGCCATCTCTCTGGGGGTAAGTCCATTGCACCCTCCGTGCCCTGACTCCCCCAGCCTCATTCACCCTCCCATCTCCCCTGCAGGTCTCTCCTCCTAGCCTGGGTCCTGTCGCTTTCCTTATTTTGGGGCCCCAGACAACTGGGGAACCACTACCGCTTCCTGATCCTCTTCATCCAGACCAACTCAGTGCCTTCTTTGGTCCCCAGGAGCACTGCTTCTGGGCCTGGCCCTGCCCTCAGCTCCCTCTGCTTCCCTGGGCCTGCACCACCTGCCAGCCTCTTTCCGGGACTCAGGGGCTGACCTTTCCTCTTCCTGATCCTTTGTATCCAGACCAACCCAGCTCCTCAGTGCAATCCCCAGGAGTCCTTGGGGCCACTTCCCACCCCCCTCTGCCTTTTCATCCCTGTTTGCACAGCCACCAGCTGCCCTAGACTACCATCTTTCCTGGGCCCAGCTCCCACACCAGCCCAACCTACAAATTCCTGAGGCCAAAATCTTTCCTGGAGGGATCCAGACCTTAGGAGAAAGCCTGAGAGCACCTGATCCTCATCTGACTTGGGCTTCTGTGGGAACTCCTGAAGACAAAAGCAATCTGGCCACTCCAATATAAAACAAAAGAGAGAAGAGGAAGCTTAGATGAACCAGCTTTTCATGCCCCAAAAGTAAACCACAAAGACACATAAAGTTCACAAAAAGAAGCAGACCTAAACTTGAAGGCTTGAGACTCACACAAGAATCAGAAAATACAAAAGAAATCAACATGTCAAAATCATAGAGAAAAAATAATAACATGAAAAACCAAAATAACA
>NW_008355824.1:1430926-1446392 GCF_000622305.1 Nannospalax galili
AAATAGAACTAAAAAGAACAATTATAAACATGATAAAAGAATTCAGTGAATTTAAGGATGATGCAAACAGAGAAATCAAAGAACTGAAGGGAGATAGGGATAAACTTCTGAATGAATTCAGAAAAGAGCTAGAGATATTGAAGAATACACAGGCTGAAATGAAGAAGGAAGTAAAACACTCAGTAAGCCAATTAAAAAAGACAGGAGAAAGCCTCACCAAAAGGAAGAACAAAATGGAAAACAGTATTGAGACTGGAAGATAAAGTGGATGAACTAGACCACTCAAGCAAAGATTACGAAAAATTTAAGAAATCACAAGAATGGAATATGCAGGAATTGTGTGACACCATAAAGATACCAAACTTATGAATCATAGGCATACAGGAAGGAGAAGAATCCCAAGATAATGGCATGGACATGGACCAGATCTTCAACAGAATCGTGGAAGAAAATTTCCCAAAATTAAAGAAAGACAAGCCCCATGCCCATAAAGAATCATATAGAACACAAAACAGACAGGACCAGAAAAGAAACTCTCCACAGCACATCATAGTAAAAACACTACACATACAAAACAAAGAGACAATACTGAAAGTTGCAAAAGAGAAACAAGTCACACATAAGGAAAACTCATTAGGATTACTGCTGACTTTTCAGTGTGAACTATGAAAGCCAGAAGAGCCTGGACCAAAGTATTCCCAGTTTTAAATGACCACAGACGCCAACCCAGATTACTATACCCAGCCAAAATGTCCATTAGGTCAAAGGGGAAAGAAAAATCTTCCATGACATAAATAGGAAGGAATTCATGTCCACAAAAGCCCTTCAGAGAGTTCTGAAAGCAATACAAAGAGCTGAAGAAAGGAATGACTATACCCAAGAGGTTGTGGAAAGAAATTCAATGAAGGTATAACTGGAAAAGTACAGCTATACCAAGAATTCAAACAGAAATAAAAATGACAGGATTCAATACCCATCTTTCATTAATGCCTTTAAATATCAATAACTTTAAATATTAAATATTAACCAAACTCCCCAGTCAAAAGACACAGACTAGGTGAATGGATTAAGAAACAAAATCCATCTTTTTGTTGTCTACAAGAAACTCATCTCACTTTCAAAGACAGACACTATCTCAAAGTGAAAGGATGGAAAAAAATATACCAAGCAAATGGCACTAAGAAAAAAGCAGGCATAGCAATTCTTATATCTGACAAAATAGACTTTAAAGTAAAACTGATCAATAGAGACAAAGAGGGCCATTTCATTTTGATCAAAGGAACAATGAAGCAAGAAGATATTACAATTATGAACATATATTCACCAAACTCGGTGCACCCAACTTCATAAAAACAATACTACAGGACTTTAAGACCCAGAATAATCCCAACTCATGAATAGTAGGGGACTTCAGTACCCCACTGTCTCTATTAGATCAGTCAACAAGGCAGAAAGTTCATAGAGAGACATCTGAATTAAACAATACCATATATCAGATGGACTTAACAGACATCTACCGTGTATTCCACCCAAGCACCAAAGGATATACTTTCTACTCAGCACCCATGGGACCTGCTCCAAAATTAACCATATACTGGGGCACAAAACAAACCTCAACAAATACAAAAAGATTGAAGTAATTCCATGCATTCTATCAGACCAGAATGCAATAAAGCTTACAATCAATACCAGAAGAAGCCCTAATCACCACATGAACACACGGAGCTTAAACAACAGACCCTTGAATGATGAATGGGTCAAAAGAGAAATTAAGAAAGATGCTATATAACAAGCAACAATTCAGACAGGCAATACCTTCTTTTGAGTTGTTGGCCAGGGTGGCCAAAGGGACTCCCAGATAGTAACCCAGCATAGAAGTGGGAAAATGAACAGCAGACCCCAATCTTATCTAAAGGTATACTGACAACTGATTGATGCTAGATGAGGAACAGCTGACCCTCCTAAAACTAAGACCTCTAGATAGGCTGACTAGATCCACCAGAAGGGCAAGTAGTGGGGAATGGCTGGGGGTGCCGACAACACAGCAGAGAGCAGCAGGGATATCAGAGTATACGGGCTCTAGTTGGGGGAGGGAGGCCATGGGAGGGTGCTATCTGGGAAGTGGGTGTATAGTCGAATGATATGGTTTGGGATGTTCTGTGTGATACACACACACACACACACACAAATAAATGAACAATTTTTTTAAAAATATATTATGTTGGAGGAGGAAGAATGGAAATTTACATCATGCTAATTAGTGGAGATGATAAACAATACCACTGAAATCTGCCTAATGACTTTATAGACATAACACAGGTACCAAGGATCCAAGTGCAACCGATTATGACTAGTAATAACCAGATACATACAGATTAGAGATGCATGTGCCAACATCTCAGTGTCAGTAACAAAAACAATGAGCCTGTCTGCAAGAAACAATATATTCTAAAATGAAATGGAGATCTTTTTTAAAGATTAAAAACTCATCCAGTTTTATGTCTTACAGGGCTTATACTGAGTTCAATAATATATAACTATATTAATTCAACTGTGAACCTAGAAACTTGCACCCACTTGTGAAAGAGATGTACTATGGCTCTGGAGTGTGTTATTGAATATGTTAAAGCTGTAGTGAAAGCTTCTAATCATGTAGTTATTAAAAATTTTAAAAAGTATAATGATTAAAACAATAATAATTCTTCAAAGCATAAAAATTTGCTCCTTAATAATTAGTACATGTGAAAAACATTATCATTGAAATCTACCTGATGACTTTATATCCATGCTCAGATACCAAGGAGCTCAGAAAGTCACCAAATGTGATTAGTACTGATCTGATATATAGAGATTAGAAACGCATGTGCATACATCTCAATGTCAATTGTATTAAAAATGAAGTTTTCTGCGTGAAACTCTGTATTTTAATAATGAAATTGAGATTTTTTTAAAGGTTAAAAACCTCATTTAATTTTATGCCTTTTAGGGTTTATACTGAGTACAATATTGTATAACTGTAATAATTCAACTGTAAACCTAAAAATGTACTAACGATCTTGAAACAGATGCATCTTAGCTCTGGAAATTGCTATTGAAATTATAAAAGTGTTACTGTTCTCCCTTCTCTGTCCACCCTTTTCCTTAATAGCCACATTCATGGCAAAATTTGCATTAGGTCCTATTTTTCTTAATGCAAAATCATTTTTTAAATTAATTTGTGTCATTATAAATAGCCCCAAATTAAAAAATCTTTACAGAATATAGATAATTTTATATGCTTTTATTATTAAAATGAGTACGATTAAAAAAGAATCCCAGAAATTAGACTTTAAATTAAAATTTCAAAATACTAGATTTACTATTATCGATTGGTGCTTAGAACACATAGTGAATAAAAAGGGTAAAACAAGACAGGAAACAGAGAAATTCAGAGAAAAAAATGAAACTACAGGGAGTGAATTACAGAAATGCTTTGTTTCATAGATACCTTTTGTTGTTGGAAAGTGACATGTATATATAAATGTGTATATTAAAGATACTTATATATGGTTCTAACATAAATGCTTATACAAAGATATCTTTGTATATGTGAATATAACATTATGTCTAACGGGCTCCCCAGTTTATTAATGGAGATTTAGCATAACTGAACCTCCACACTACTTACTAACACATCTCATTTACACAATTCCCTAACTTAAAAAATCATTGGATTCTCAGTTTCACATTTCACTTTTTAGGCTATTTTCTTTCTGAAGTTTCATATCCTTGTTGGGGTCTTTAAATATTAATTTTATAAATAGCATTTTTGGGAGATATTAATATCTTATTAAATATAGATAACATTATAGATGAAGCTTTTGGTGAATTCATTTTTTATCATTCAAATTTAAAATAAAGATTCTACATATAGGAACTGAATTAGAGATCCTACTTAGATTTTTTTCTGTCTATAAGAGACAACTACTTTGCAAAGTGGCTGTTTATTTTAAATATTTAAATCTTTAATTCTTCAGAATTTTTCATTCTTTAATATTTGTTCTTCTTATTTCTTAACTTACCTTTTCCTTCTGTTTGAGTGCAAGGATAAAAATATGTAACAAAGAAAGCTAATTTTCTGCATTCAGATCTCACAGAATGCAAAGAAATTTTGACTTAATTGACAGGAAGACTTCATAAATGGCAACAGTCCGTGAGTTTCAAAACCTAGTAATCTCCTGGAAATTCACATTGCTCTTCATGATTATTACTTCTAATATTGCTTCTGTATTTCCATCTTTAAATTATTTAGAGATGAAAAAAAGAAGATAACTGATCTAACTTGGGAAAGATCTTCTCCCTTTCTTATGGACAGGAAGGTTTATAACCAATCATTAACCAGAGAAAAACGAAAGGTATCTTCTGTAATTCTCTGAAATTGTTCTGTGTCCTCAAAATTCTAAGGTCCTGAGCCAGGTGATTTATTGCAGGCCTGGCAAAAAGCTCCTTGCTGTATAATAGCTTTGGGTGTCAACTTGACACTCTTGGGAAGAAGGAACCTTAATTGAGGAGTTTCCTCTATCAGATTTCCCTGTGGGAATGCCTATGAGGCATTTTCTTGATTATTGTGTGATGTAGGAGGGCCCAGATCATATGGGTGGTGTTATCTCTGGGCAGGTGGTCTTGTGTCCTATAATACAGTTGGGTGAACATATGCCAGAGGAGCAAGCCAGTAAACAGCATTCCTCCATGTTCCCTGCTTCAGTTCCTGCATCAAGATTCCTGGCCTGTTTTCTCTCAAGGATGATCTGTGATTGGGATATGTAAGATAAATAAACCCTTACCTCCCCAAGTTGGTTTTGGACACAGTGTTTTATCATAACACTAGAAAGCTAAGTAGGACAAGCTCTAAATAACATAAACATATACTTGTTTTCAGAGGACTGTGTACTAATCATTCCTTATCTGAGTGACAGGCTTTCTATTTACTATGTACCCTATCCCCAAGAGCATCACTGAAGATAATCAACAGAGAAACATTTCTCATAGATTTATTCAACAAAAATAGGAAGGGGCAGAGAAATCCAAAAGGTATAGGAGCTAAATTAAAGCTTGTGGGGCCAGAGAGTGTGACCTGGGTAGAAGGAGAGCTCTGTTACAGGTATTTCAGTGCTTTCTTTCTTCAAATATTATTTTCTGGATTTTTTTTTCAGGACAGATTCAGGTTAATAGCAAAATTGAACAGAAGGAAGAGGCAGTTCCCACAGGAGCCCTACTAATACACATAAATGACCCTAACATATTACTTCCCTGACCCCTGGGCCCTCTTTCTGCTATTGGTTACTTTTTCTTTTGGTTTCTACAATTTCAGCACTAATTTCTGACATAATACTTTTCATAAATGGTTTATTTACTGTCATGTGGGCTTCTTCAGAGTAGAAGCATATTTTATCCATCTTTATATGCCTAGTGTCTATCAAAGTACTCAGAATATTGAGATTCAGAAGTGAAATATATAGTAAATGAATGAATGTATCTGGAAGAACAGATCCCTGTGGTCCAGCCTTGCTTAAACTAAACATAGAGCTGAGCATACTACATGTGGCTGTTAACCTTATCAACTAGACTGTATTCCAACACGTAGGAAATTAGTAAAGCACATTTCAGTGTGTGTCTGTCAGGGTGTTTCCAGAAATGACTGGTGTATGGGTTAGTACACTAAAGAGGGTAAGACCCACCCTAAATGTGGGTGTCATGGTCAAATAGGCTGGGGACCTGAATGGAACAAAAGGTGGAAAGGGGATGTTTGCATAGATGCATTGTTTTGCTACCACTCTTGCCCTAGGAATGCCAGATTTTCAGCTTTTGAATGAGCACTTATGCCAGTGAGTCTTTGGGGAACTTCTAGGACTTCAGCTCCAGATTATGTCTGCATCATTGGTCCTTCTTTTTGTGAGGCTTCCAGTTCCTTGGACTGGGCAGCTGCTGGTTTTCTTGGCTCTTCACTCTATGAACAGCCACTGTGGGACTACACAGTGTGATAATGCTAGACAGTGTAGTGAATCCTTTCTTACAGTTATCTGTACATCCTATTGGTTCCGTTCCTCTGGAAAACTCTCACCAAAACACTATGTGAATAGACATAATTGTTTTGCAAGGGAAGAAGAAGACACCCTTAGAGTACACTAATTTTGCAGCTGCACTTATAACTAAAATCCATAGCCCATGTTGACACTATTCTTGGTCTCTTGGCAGGTAGCTTATCTTTGATTTTTGGCAGAGAATTTAAAAGAAATTTTATTTTTACTATCAGATCCAATTTTCAGTTGTTGACAGATTCTTTTTCTTTTCCTTAAGAAAAAGTGATTTTTATCTTGCTCCTTTGTAATCAATAATTTTCAAACTAATAAATAAAGTTTATATCTAGGTTAAGACAAAAATGTCTCAATTCCAATAGAAATAATAAAGTATTGAAATTGTCCTATGTAACTGATACCATAAGGTACAATTATATTTTTGTTGAAAGCTAATTATATTAAGTTTAGTCGTAGAGATAAGTATTTACATATGTATATGTAGTTGAGATATATTTTCATCATATATATTTAAGGAATATATGTATATATGTTTATTTTAAAACAAGAAAACAAAGGGCCTATATATATTGAAGTCAATAATACCATTATTCTAGAATATTTTTTTCTATATATGAGTTTCTCTGAGTTTGATATAAAACTTTGTGTCACTTAAAGATGATGACACATTCTGAGAAATTTGTTAGGTGATTTCATCATCATGTGAGCATCATAGAATGAATTTGCACAAATAAAGACAGCTACAACATCACTAGACAATCTGTAAAATGGATTTGAGCAAATATACTTAACTTCTATTAAGCTTATTTACTTTCTCTTACTGGTCTGAAATTTCATCTTACAAGTAGCCTGTAAGTGATAAGAGATTTCAAAGTCTGTCTTCCAGTAAATGTGGCCTCTGTAATTAAGTTGTTCAGATGGTTTCTTTTTGTGCTTTTCTTTCTGTAATGCTGATTTAATCATTTTCAGCATATAGTGTTCTATTGGCAAGTTTCCCACGTGCACTTGTAAATGGAAGGTTATATGCTAATGGATGTTTATTGCATAACAGGAGCATGGGGATGCATATTTCTTATTGCAGAGCTTGTTATTCAGGTTTATTGGCTCCTGTTTGTACCAGTTGTTACACATCTTACCTGATCATGTAAAGACTGAACTGAACATATGCAGTCTCTCATTTGTGCCCCCACAGGGGTTTATGTGCTTTATTTCTTTTCCTGTGATATCTGTCACCTTCTGATGTTGCTCTGAATTGCATCTTATGGTCTAGTGGACCCTTGCCATTCACACATTTAACATCTGTGCTCTTTATGACTCACAGGAAGCCCGTAAAATTCATAGCTAATGGTACTTGTATGTTGAGGCTTGTGTTTGCATCCTGTGTCCTTGAAACTGGTGTGAGGGGTGAAGATACTGTGCTGCAAGTGAACCTCATCAACCACATTGTGTGCCAGCATCACCGTAGCTGTGTGTCTCTCAGCTTGTCATCAGGTATGCAGAAACCTTCATTAGAGGTCTGAAGGAGTTATTTAAATGCATCAGTACATTCTACAGATTTATGGGAGAAATTATATGCTGTGGTGACATTTACTCATGTGGGAGTTTGCAAAGGTCTTTTGACATCTCCCTGGTGAATGTTACAAATCTATGCCATATGCTGCATTAAGCATAATGCAGTTTGGCTTCTCCAGATTAGAGATTATCTCTAAAGGTACTGGTTTTAAAATAAGGAACTGGGAAACCCATAGCTTGGCAAACTCATTGAAAATTATTTTGCTTCTTAGGTACTAAAATGCAAATCACATTGTCAGTGCAAATGAATTATATTTAGATATTTCTTTTCAAATCTGAGAGGAGTTTAGCAAGTTGAAATGTTGGAAACTAAGGCATTAGGAAGAAATCATATGTGTGAACCAATTAGGATTCTATTTGTGGAGATGGAGAGATGGCATAGAGGTTAAAAGCACTGACTGCTCTTGCAGAGGACCCGGGTCTGAGTCCCACCACCCATATGGCTGCTAAAAATACCCCATAACTCCAGTTCCAGGGGGAATGTGACTCTCTCTTCTGACCTCCATAGGCATCACATGACACAGGTGCACTTGCATATGTGTAGGCAGTACATTCATACACATAAAATAATAATAATAAAATATTTTTCAAAAAGAATTCTATTTGTGTAATGGGCCGATACAATGTGAAAAGGAATACTTTCATGAGCACTTACTTTGTGTCATGATGGTGCCTCAGAACTGTCACAAATCATCTCAATGAATTCATTTTCATTCTTACAATCACTTTATCTTATTGTGGCAAGAATATGAGATCTACTCCTGAATGCACCTCTAAGTGTACAAGACAGTATGGGTAACTCTAAGTACAATGCTGTTAGTGGATTACTAGAATTTATATAAATAAAATTTTGTGTTCTGGATAGCAAAGATCAGGAAGACCTATTTCTTAACTCCATCTTAAAGTAAGGAAAAAATGAAATTGGCAGAGGTTTAAAAGATACCATATAAGACAAATTAACACTTGTATAGTTTTAATTAGTTAAACTATAATTTTTTAAGACTTTGTTTCATTTTTGAGCCAAATTATTGGTTATACTTAATATTCTGTTCAGTTTATTTATACACTAAATTCTGTATCAGTCTTACCTGTCAACATCTGAAGATAATAAAAAGTCACATATGATATATTCAACTAATTTTAATAACTGTTTATGCTCCTTCACACCTTGGTTATTGTGTAGTTAAATAATGTGTTTGATCAGTGAGGTGCTGGTAGATTTGACACAAGACAAGTTCCTGAGGATGAAGATGAACTCTCGTGAACTTTGTGTTAGGAAGAACACAAAAATGCCTGAGTGCTGATGCTAGGATGAAGACTATGTAGAACAGACCTGACCTCATGGTCCAATGTAAAGAAGCTCTCAGAACACCCCAGTGTGGGAGCTAACCAGATGAAATCATAAGGGCTTCTGAGCCCAGCCGGGTCACTATCATTCTAATGACAGATCTGTGAGAATAAAGGATTGTTATTTTAAGCCACTGGTTTAGAGGCATTTGGCAACACAGTAACCTTGTAGTAATAGTTGATGTATACCTATACTATTAAGAAGAAAAAGGAAATACATCACCTCTCCTTTATAACCCCTGTTATGAATCAAATTATGCATTTTCCATCACCTGTGTTGAATTAATGTCTATTGAGACCCGCCTGCTTTGCTCAATGGGGAACCTCATTTCCCTGGTGGATGACAATACCAACTGGCGACAGAGTCCTGGACTCTGGGACTTGTGCTTTACTTCACCACAAGCCGTTTATTGAAAAATTCAGAAGCCTTTTATACATTACAAAGAACTGGCAGTCATGTGAGGTTTGGCAGTTACATACAAAGATTAGGGCACAATTAGATAGGAAACAGGACATAAGCTTTTAGTTGGTACCTGATTGTAAAGCAGGATGCTTAAACTTTTACCAGTGTCTATCTGGTAAACTATTGGCCACAATGTCTTCTTTCTTAGATCTGGAAGCATATTAAACTTTTAGCTTTTAGCCCAGGAATAAACCTTTATCCTGGCCTATTCTTTTATCTAGTGATAGCTGAGTTATCTGTTCTGGACAAGGAGGTGTACTAAGGACTGTTGACTAGGATGCTCTCCCTCAGAGTAAAGAATCTAAGTTTTCTCCTGATAATCTTGCAGTGTTCTGCAAGATAGGGATATTAGAGCTGCTGTTTTCAGCACCTCTCCGTTTAGTAGAGAACGTAGCCTGGACTTAAAAGTTTTAGGCTCATCTCACCCTGGGGCATGCCATCATGGTTTCTTACAAATATTGAATATATACATCGAATGTGAATGTATTTAGAAATAGTGCCTTTCAAATAATTGAGTTAAAAGAGAGCCTAAAAGTGTTGCCTTAATCAGAAAGGACTTATAAGAGGATGAAAAACCTGAGATTTCCTCTTACCATATGCTCAGAGATGAAGCCATGTGAGGACACAAGGCATCGCTCTCAGTGCCTTAATTTTGGACTTGACTCCAGAACTGAGAAAATTAATTTATATTTTCTATACTACCCAGACAGCGGTATTTGTTATGGATGTTTGAGTAAACAAGTATACCTTTTAATAAATTTCTTCTTTAGTAAATTTGACCTGAACATTGTCTGCCCACTTGAATTCCTGATAGCAACACCAGGGATGAGAATCCATGGTGGTGAAGTAGAATATCTGGAATATGATCTGTACAGGGGAAGAAGTAAATGAATGTTCACTGGGAAGGATAAAAGATTTTTCCCTTCTGAATTCTCCTCAGAGATGATAGTATTTTTGTACTGAAAGTACAAGAGAAAAATGGAGCAGATTCACAAGACTCCAAAGTCCTTGAAATTCACACTATGACAAATGCATGAAATATTTGTTTGCTATCTACCTTGTCAAATACAAGCTACTTTTCTAAACACAGGTTAGGGATCAGGGATGAGCAAAGGATAAATAAAAAGACACACAAATCACTGAATAATCTATTTTTCCTATCATCTACCTATCTATCTATCTATCTATCTATCTATCTATCTATCTACTATCTACTTATCATCTATCTGTCATCTGTCTATCTATCATATATTTACCTATCATCTATCATCTATCATCTATCAACTGTCTATAATCTATCATCTATCTACATCATGCTTAATGTTCTGTTGAGTCTATCTCTAACCTAAATTCTACACCAGACTCTAACTTCTCAGCTTCTTAACATAGCAAAAAGTTGCATATTTCAAATAATTTGCTTTCCTCCTCACCTTGAAGAGGGGTGTAGCCATATACATATACATGATACACAGATACACTTGCATACAGTGAGCCAGAGGGAAACAGAGATTCGCTTAGTATGCCCTCCTAAATAAGGAGTATATTTAACTCATTAGTCTCTTCAGTAACTAGCAGGGACTTTTTATCTTCACTTTTCACACAGTAGACAAAGGAGAGACCAATAATCTGTGAGTCTCCTAGATGACCATGCTGTCATACTGATCTTGAACTTTGAGGCTCTCAAGCCTTCATAACATAGATCACTGTTGTGTGAACAGTCAAGTCTATGGTGTGTTCTTCTCTCAGCCCATACAGTCTGTAGCATGCGTGTTCTTATATCCATTTCACTCTAATTGCATCACCATGCTGAACTGGAAGACAGTAATTATGCTCCTTGGATCTTGTTTTCTTGCAATCTTCTAGCTTCTGGGAAGCTAACTGATATGCCTTCCCTTCACTTACCTCCTTTTCAACCTGTAGGTTGTCTTCTGTCAACTGCACCTATTGCTTTCCCTTCATTGTATTAGCATCAGTCTTTACAGTCAACATTAGAATGTCTTTGGTAATTTGCCTCTTTATTCCCCTGTCATTCTTGTACTTTTTCAGAACTGTTCTTTATCCTCCCTTACAGAATTTTAAGCTCAATGGCAAAAAGACTCCCACTCAATAAGAGCTATTTCCTCCAGATGTTCACATGTCCGTCTGTTTTTTTCCCCATCCTTTAGCATTAGCTTATGTGTCACTGCCCTTTTCATTCCAGCAAGGGGATGGATACTCATCTTTCTTGCCTTCTTTATCTCATTAGTATGCTGTATGATCTTCAGTGCTCCTTGTTGTCATGATCATTTTTATTTATTTAATTTAAATCTTTTGTAAAATTTTATCGATTTTTTGTGTATTTCATACAGAACATCTTAATCATCTTTATAGTCCCTTCCCTATTGGTACCCTCTGATAGCTCCCCCACTCCCAACTGGAATTCATGCATTCTGTTATTTGTGTTACGGCCTATGGAGTCAAGTTAGTGTCCTTACATGTCTCTCAATGCAAATTTATCCATGGAGGGCTAATCAGCCTATTTAAGAATATCAGCTCTTCCTCACCCAGCAGTAATCACCTACCAGTAGTTTTTCAGCTAAGATTGGGGCCTGTAGCACATTCCTATGGTTCTGTGCTGGGTTTTTGTATGCTTAAGTTTGCATCAGTCTTGTGTATGCTGACACCATTGCTGTAGGTTCATAAACAGGAGGGGGAGAGGGAGAGCTATACAAGAACTATGGGAATAAAGGGAAGAAGGAGCTCAAGGAGGGGGGTGGACCATAGGAGACTGATATTATCAAGGGAGAAATGGGGAAAATGGATGTACTTTAACTGGGGAGGGTATGGAGAAATGGTAAGACAGGGAGAGAGAGGAAAGACAAATAATGCCTTGCAAGTACAAAAAAAAAAAAAACCAGAGAGAATCATCTTAGTCCAAAAACTTACTAAAAATTACACATATGATATTGCTACATGAGTTCACGTGTATATATGAAAGCTACATAACAAAAAACAGTGCCAGACAGGAAAGTTGTTGGCCAGGATAGTCCAAGAGACTCCCCAAATTTCACAGGCTACTGCCACAGCCCTTGATTATCTCCCATAAGTTGAAGGTAAGATCCTATTGCTGAAGACAACATACTTCAGACACAGGATTTGGAGCAATGGACCTTGATCTGACCTGGAAGCCACCTCCCCTGAAGACTAGCTCTCATAGTTTTGGAGATCACTGTGCAAGGTAAGAGAGAACATTAATCCATAGTTCAACCCCAACTTTAAGGCCTAATAACCACATCAATGACCGGCATAGCAAACTATATTGGAGCAGTAGTGGCATTTTTATCTTGCGGATAATCAACAGTAACCTAACTGGACTTAAGGCCCACTCAATGGGGGGGAATTCATATGTGGCACTGTAAACATAGCCAAATATACATTACTGGAGAGGTCATAGATCTTTGAGAAAACCCCAAGGCTATCACATCCCTAGACTCCTGCAATTTCTTACTATGTGCAAAATATGGATCCTTGTATTTACAGACAAGTATTCCAGTCACTGCTCATCAAAGAAGCTTCTTCGTAACAGAGATTATTACAGAGTTCACAACTGGTCTGGTCATACACAGAGATTAATTTTAATTTTACTCTTATGAATGAAGACTTTGTGAAAACAAGAACATTAAAAAAAATTGTTAGCAATATGCCACTTGGAGGAAAAATAATTTCTAGTCAATTCAGAGCACCCTGTATATATGTATTGAATAAGTAAAATGAATTGATTGACAAATAACTCCTCTGTAAATATTTTCCAGTTACTTGATTCCCCAGTGTCTCATTTCTTTACAATTTCTATGTTAAATATATACAAAAACTAGACTTAGATTGAAATTTTACTTTACCACACCTTATCACCTGCAAATTCTTAGGCACATATTCCCTCATGTTTATGCTTCCATTCTACTATCATATTACAATGCCTGAAAAAGTTATATCTTATCTTAAATTTCTTATATTTCTTGTTATGGCCTTAAATGTTATAACATTAATTATATATTCATGCTTTGGTTTATTTATTATTTCTTTTCAAACTGTCCTAGTTACTTTCTATTCCTGTGATAAAACACAGACCAAACCCAACTTGGGGAGGAAAGAGTTTATTTCCGCTTATGAAATAGGAGCAGTCCCTCATGGAGAGAAGCCCAAGCAGAAAGTATGGAGGTATACTGCTACTGTCTTCTAATGCAACCCAGGGCCACCTGCCCAGGGGTGGCATCACACACATTTGGCTGTGCCTTCCTATATCACTCAACAATCATGAAAATACCCCTCAGAGACATGTCCACAGGTCACTCTGATGGAGGAAATTTCCCAGCTGAGGTTCCCTCTTTCCAGGTGTGTCAAGTCAACAACTGAAGCTATTCAGCACACATACTGAAAAGGCAAAAGCTGAGTATTTCTAGATTTCCTCTTAATGTGTTGGGGTGTGGCTGCTTCTTTTACACAGACAACAGTTCATATTTTATTTTATTTTATTTTTAAAAATATTTTATTTGGAAAAAAACAAAATTTTATTTGGGGCCTTGAGAGATGGCTCGGCAATTAAGAGCACTGACTACTCTTGCAGAGGACCCGGATTTGATTCCCAGCAGAAACCACATGGCAGCTAACCACCAGCTGTAACTCCAGTTTCAGGGAATCCAACCCCCTTTTCTAGCCTCCACTGGCATTGTATGTTATGAGTTGCTAGCCACCATGTAGGTGCTGGGAACAGAACCCAGGTCCTCTAGAAGAACAACCAGTGCTCTTAACTGCTGAGCCATTTCTCCAGCCCCAGTTTTTTGTTTTTTAGCTGCCATGTGGGTACTGGGATTCGAACCCAGGTCTTCTGCAAGAACTGTCAGTGTTCTTAACCACTGAGCCATCTCTCCAGGCCCTATTTTATTTTAAAAAAATTTAATTTATTTATATTATTTTATTTGTATGAGTGTTATGTCTGCATGTATGTAAGTGCACCTGTGTTGTGCAGTACCCACGGAGGACAGAAGAGGTGATTGGCTCCCCGGAACTAGAGTGGCTCCCCGGAACTATAGTTATGGATAGTTGGTAGCTGCCATGTGGGTGCTGGGATTCAAACTTGGGTCTTCTGCAAGAACGGCCAGTGCTCTTAGCTGTGGAGTCATCTCTCCAGCCTGCTGTTCATGTTTTAAAAGGTAAGAAATAGATTTTCCTTCCTTAAATATTCCAATATAACATAGTAAAATAAAAAGAAGTTTCCAAAAGCAAAACTGTCAAGCATAATTTCTAAAAACTAACATAGCTTAATTGATATTTTTGCCAATAACATGTGCTATGTTATGGGCCTTTAGGTACTGTAGTTCCTTTAATCTTATTGCTAAATTTTACCTTTGTAATACCCTTATGAATTGGTAAAGAAAGCTCATCTTCATTTTCTTTCCTCAATGAGACGAAAAGACTCAAATGAACAGTTTAGTTTCTGTCTTCCCATGTAAGACATTTTAATTCTTGTGGCCAAATATTAGATTTTTACACAACTTGACTTAGCATATACAGAAGCAGATAATTTTGCTAGCTTCAAACTATATTTATGTCTCAGGAGAAGTCTTTAACATTTGCAGTGATGGAGTAGAAGTATCTCGCACTAAGCATCAGAGCGATGGGATCCACTCCTGTTTCTATTACATACAACTCCATTATTATTGAGAAAAACAATTTCCTTTTTCAATTTCTAGAAGGTGAATATCTGCATAACTTCCCTAAGCTACATTAGCATTTTATGCAACTGTTTAATAGAATCTCTTGATTAGCTGATTACTAAAAATATATTCTCATGACATGGAAGTTGGAAAAAAGACCTATCTTTTCCTCTGAAATTTGAAATTTATAATCAATTTTTAGTGCATGAAAGGCTCTAAAGTTCTGGAGTTTTAAAACGTTGTAATAAGGGAAGAACATGTTACTTAAGTTTATTGTTTATTTATTTAAATGACTTTAAGCTTATGTGTTTATATGG
>NW_008355824.1:1446435-1452216 GCF_000622305.1 Nannospalax galili
TTACAGATTATAATCAAATAAGCTACCTGGATCTATTCTACAGACTTGTATATGAAGAAATATTTGTATTACCTTATTATAGAAAATATGATATGCATTTTGGAGCCTACATTTGATTATATATAAAACAACCCAAAGCATAGCCAGTTCCAGCATTTGGAGATGGTAAGAATAATTTCTCATTGTGGCTGCATGATGAGCTCTTGGCCTAGCTTCAGGCCACTACATGCACCTTTTTTCCTTGACCTGTCATGAAACCCTCTTTTCTTTGTCTTTTCACTATTCAAATTCCAGGCAACTGTGGGACTTCAATCAATTGTCAGATTGTAAAATATTGCTGCCCTAGAGCAAGTCACAGGTTCCTATCACAGTTTTGCCACTAGTGATTGAAGGAAAGAGAATATTTTCATTTGGGCATGTGCTCTATGTTTGAATCATTTGTGAGCATTGAGCGTTATTCTTTCCCCTCCCCTTACTGTACATATTATTTACTGAAAACCAAGACAAATGGAAGAAAGATAAGGAAAGGCGAAAGGAAGGAGAGAAATAAAAAAGAGCAAAGTTTATGTCCTGATCACAATCCCCCAGCAATTCATGACTATGAAGTTTTACAAAGCAGAAAGTTCTTGCATATAATCTCAGTTCTGCCTCTGAAATTGTTGCTAATATTAAAAACATTTGGGATTTAGGTAAGTAAATAAAAAAATTAAATGATAGTTTATTGATTTGTTTTTGTATTAACTATTTGTCTTTGGACTAAATAGCGTTAATGCTTTACCCCTAAAATAAGGAAGTGGGTGGGGAGATGACTCAATGGTTAAGAGCACTGACTGCTCTGGCAGAGGATTGGGCTTCAGTTCCCAGCACTCACATAACAGCTCACAGCCCTCTGTAACTCCACTTCCAGAGGATCTGATGCCTTCTTCTGGCCTCTTTGGAGAGCAGGCATTCATGTAGTGCACATACACACATGCAAGCAAACACTTATATGCATAAAATAAAAATAAATCTTAAAAAGTAGGATTAGATCATTTTCTTTCCAAATAGATTTGTGGTGTTATTTTTCCAAACTTCAGATAATTAAGGTATTTATAAAACAGTATTTCACTAAACGTTTTTTTCTAGGTGTGTCCTACATTAAGTGCTTTCAAAAACATCATCTAATTTTGTCTACATAGCACACACTTGGCCACTTGGGGATGCACAGGTTATCAGGATGAGAAATGTAACCCAATGCAGTGAGTTTTTACCTCTGTCCACACTGCTTCAGTGTCAAAGCTGCAGAATACAAGTGCTTTAATTTGCTAAAAATTTATGTCTTCAGAGCAATTATTCATTTATTTTATCATGATTTCTCAAATACAAATTCAAGTTGGATATTGATGCTAATACTCATGATATAGCTGATGGATTTAACTCACTTTAATTCTCTGAAAGAAAATTACTGTTTAACTAGATATCTGTTTCTTACATAGAGAAGGTCTCAAGTCAAGTACCAAAAATGATAATTTCCTAGAGTGAGTATCCAAGGAGCTACCTTCCTGTAGTTAAAATAAAAAATTATTCACACTTAGATTTTTTTCCACCACCAGAAGAAAGCATCTTTGGGTTTAAACTAAACTCTGGGGTCTGGAGAGGTGGTTCAGTGGTTAAGAGCATTAGATGCTCTTGCAGAGGACCCAGGTTCAATTCCCAGCACCCACATGGTAGCTTACAACTGTCTGTAACTCCAGTTCCAGAGGAATCCAATGCTGTCTTCTGACCTCTGCAGGGATTGCATGACACAAATACACTTACACACACTCAGGCAATTCACTCATACACATAAAAATAAAAAAAAAATCTCTGACAGACATCAACCTTTTTCTTCAAATAAACAAAAAAGCAAAAAACATTGTAAGAAGTTGAATTCTCTGTTATGTTCAGATCTCATCAAGATCTTTATTAAAAACAGTCACATTTCATCATGTTATGTATTTGTGGTTTTGAATGTGTTGCATCAGGGTTTAGTATAACTGAAGGGAACAAAAGAAACCGTCAGAGTCTGAGTTTCAGCTACTGCTTAGTCTTTCTGACTTTGATAATTCCAAGTTCATCTACCCACTGTAGCTTTGTTTCAGAATATAACATTTACGCTAATTTTCTTTATTTTAAAAAACAGCAAGATCAGCGAATAAGTGAATTATATAGCAATAAGCACATGAATAAAAATGCAAGCATTATATAAATTTTTTTGACCTCTGGTTACTTTCTGGACAGGAATTTTATTGTTTTGGATAGAGTATCTTGATTCATTTTTCTCAATCTTTATGAAATAGATGTTGTGACTGTACAGGTTTTGTTGCTGAAGAAACTAAGGTTTTAAAGAACTGAAGCAGGTTGCAGGCATATGTCCTTACCATTGCTAGGTAGCATATATTTGCTTGAGTATTGAGTTAGACAGGCTGAATTAGAATTATTCTAATTTGTTCCTGATGTTTGCTCTGTATACCATCTAAAGGCCTTTTCAGTATCTTGGTGCAGCAACTCACAGGGTACAAGTGTTCATCAATGATACCACGGAAGTTTCATGAGTGACTCAGGTTCTCTAGAGAAGCATTTCCCTAATTTGTGGAATAAGAGAAGATAATGTGATCTTTCAAATTTTCTGAAGTAGTTCTACAGAAGTTGCTGGCTTGGTTCCCCCATAAATCAAATAAACACATTTTAAATCTTTTCATTTTTTTCTGTATTGACAGCATCTCTGCATGGTGTAACATCTTCTGAGTTGACATTAGAACACAACTTTCATTCCTTGAAGCTTTGGGGATAATATATGCATCTCAGAGCTCTGATGCCTCATGCTGTGTTCCCTGATGGCAGGAATATTCGTTACTTTTCTGTTGCTATGATAAAACACCATGACCAAGGCAGCTTATGGTTGAAACAGTTTATTTGGGCTTATGGTTCTAGAAAGAGAGTCTGCAATGGCAGAGGAAGCATGGCACTTGGAGGAGGAAGCAGAAAGAGCTCACATCTTTGAGCTCACACAGGAAGCAGAGAGAGCAACTGGAAGCGAGAAGAGGTTATGAGATCTCAAATCTCACCCTCATTGACCTGCTTCCTCCAGCAAGGTCATACCTCCCAAAGGTTCCATGAACTTCCTTAAACAGCACAACTAATTGGGGACCACATGCCAAATGTTCACATACTTGAGCTTCTGGGGACATTTCTCATTCAAACCATCAAAGAGGATTTCATTAGTTATGATGAGAACTAAACTGTAAAGAATGTCTTTAGTTTATTTCATTTTATTTTAGAAAATGTCTCTTCCCAACTTCTTTGTATTGTATTTTGTGGTACTTATGACACTCAGCAACTGAACTGTCTAGATCAATTGTCTACCAGTTTGTCTTTAATCTTTTTTACACTATTTCAAAAGAAATTCCTCACTTACGCTTTCCAGAATTTTAAATGCAAAATTTTGATGATTGCATTTCCATATCCTAAAAGTATCTCTTTTCCAAACTCAAACTGTCTTTTTTCCAGTTAAATGACTTTTTTTTCTCACAGAGAAACATTGTCCTGTTGCTGTCTGTGAATATTACATAAACACATTTGTGTCTCATTTTCTATATTGCATTTGCTTGTATTTAGTTTTGTTTTGTTTCTCAAGTTTTAAACATATATGTTGAATCCATTACTCAGTGCTTGGTATTCTTGATTATCTGTTCACCTTAAGATTGAAATATCAAAAGACAGAAAGTGGTGTTGAACAGGATTTGTTGCCAGAGGCATCCATACAGGTGATGAGGCGGGCTTTAGCTGCTTCATTAGTGATGTCCAGTCTTTAATACCTGTCAGTCATCTCTGGAGCTCCATTTTTATTTCTGAAGAGCCTCTTCTTTTATAGGGCTGATCAGTGTGTTCTGGGTGTCAGAGTCGTGTGGGAGAAATCAGAACTCTTCATCTGTAAGTGGTTCTTCCTCACTGTATATATGTGGCCCTCTACTCGGCTGCTTTTGCCATCTCTGGCCTTAGGTTTAAAGCTTGATTTTTTTTTCCAGTTATACCAAATAACTTTAATGCGGAGTCTTGTGGTTGTTCAAGGTTTGGAAAAAATTAGGAGGTCTGAATGCCCTTTATGAATAACTGACCCTGAGATGCTTTTGTTCTTATGTGGTCCCAGTCTGAACCATCCTGTGCTTCCATTTTCTGAGTTTGTCTCAGATTTCATTGCAAAAACTACTTACTTGTTTGCATCTCTCCTATAGAACTTCAGCCTTATGTTTTAGGTTTTAAATTTATTGTTTTTTTAATAATGAATCACCTTATCTTCCCTTAGTCTTCATCTTCAAAAGCTGTTGACAAGATTGTGGTATATGCTCTTGTTCCTTCTTCCCAGGGCTCATTTTTTTCCCTTGTCATTTTAGTATGCTTTAGCATAGAATAATGCATTCACTTAATATAGTCTTATTTTTCACACATTTTATATGGAAAACTTCCCACATTCAGTTCTAGCAGAACATATATTAATGACAAAGTGCTGACAAATATGATTAACTTTGACTTATTTTTGCTTTTTGATTGTATGAATTATGAATAAAATATTAATATAAACAAATAATTTAATAAAAATGTCAAAATTTAGTTTGCGTCCAATTGAAAGAATGTTGACATTAAATTCTTTTATCTTTTTGAGGAGATTTGACTGTACTGGAAATGAATTTGGCTTGCCTGGATGCAAGAGTTATACTGATTATTTCTAAGATGCTCAAATTTTAAAAGCAAAATATAGATGAGCCTCAGTGGGGGTGTGAGACTAGCTCATTTGAGCCAACTAGTTTGTTTGCAAAATTGTTATGTATTAAAAATAATTTTGGATAGCTATCATGCCAGCTGAATTAAGTTGATATTGTCTTGGAAGAACACCATAATAAGACATTCCAAATTGCCTCTTGAGCTTTTCCCACAGAGTCTTACTGAAAATGAAAATGAAAACAAACATACAAAGAAACAAACATCAGTGTTTTGGGGAGCATGAGATTATGATATGGTGTTCATTTGAAAATGATGACTTATACAGAGCACACAAAAACGGGTAGGTCTCAGGCAAACAAGGGTGATGGAAATTGTGGAAAGGTCCATCACATTGTGCTTCTATTTTAAAACCACCCACACACACCCACACCCACACCCACACCCCCCCACACACCCACACCCACACCCACACCACCCCACGCACATACACGCCCCACACCCACACACATAGTGGCACATGCCTTTAAGCTCAGCACTTGGGAAGCAGAAACGGGCAGGATTCTGTGAGATCAAGGCCAGCTTGGTGTACATAGGGCGTGCCAGGCGAGCTGGGACTACAGGGTAACCCTGTTTCAAACCACCCATACTCTCCACCTCGCACACCCACTATATCCAAGCACTGATAGGCTTCTTAGTTGAAAATGGTTCAAAAGATATCTTCCTGATAACATTGAATGGAATTCTCTTCCTTTTATTTGGCTCATCTTTCCTATGCCTGGTAGGAATGTGCCAAATAATTTCCCCAATGTTTTCCAAGAAACTAAGTGGCTTTGATTCTTTGAATTCTTTGTAAGGCTCTCTGCATAAGCTCTATGTAGAGAACAAAACAGGAATGAGTAAAGAAGTCTCATTCATTTTCAATTTTTATTGGTAGTTCAAAGTTTCCCATGTCAAAGTGACAATTGTGTCAATGATCTTCCTAGGTAAAACAATTTGTTTATATAAATATGCTAATATATATATGCATGCATATGTATGTGT
>NW_008355824.1:1452310-1465631 GCF_000622305.1 Nannospalax galili
TATAAATATGATATATATGCATGCATATGTATGTGTATTTTATTCTTTTTGCAAACCTGGCAGGCTAAGCTGAGGAGACTCTATAATACAAATTATCAAAATAGCACCAGTGTAATATTATTTTGTTTAAACACTAGTATTTTACTATACTTATTTTTTTAAATGTTATATTATACTTATTTATTTATGTATTTATTTTGTGTGCGTATGTATGAGTGTGAGCATGCACCACATGTATTTTATTCTTTTTGCAAACCTGGCAGGCTAAGCTGAGGAGACTCTATAATACAAATTATCAAAATAGCACCAGTGTAATATTATTTTGTTTAAACACTAGTATTTTACTATACTTATTTTTTTAAATGTTATATTATACTTATTTATTTATGTATTTATTTTGTGTGCGTATGTATGAGTGTGAGCATGCACCACAGTGCACATGTGGTCAGAGGACAACCTGTAGGAGAGGGTTCTCTCTTTCCAACATGTAGATACTGGCAACATATGTGTTTGCCTGCCCTGCTAAGCCATCTCTCTAGCTATCACATGTTCCAATAAAACTATTGTAATTAGATCCAAGTTTATATCTTTTAGTGGAATCGAACCATATTTTCCATTAGAGGGTGTGTGGATATCATTTTACTTTCTCTATGCCTATTAAAACTCCAAAAATGTATATGTAAAAAAACTTCATCTAACTACAAAAAACTAGATTTTAAATAGGTCCTTATAGCTCTATAAGCTCATTGCCATACAATTGATTTTATTTGCATCAGAAGTAGACTATGTATCCTGTTTGGTTTTTTCAAACCCATTTAATATTTAGTTTGATCCTAACAAAAGTGTTTTCCTTCCAGCCTCCTTATGGCTACTAACAAATCAAATATGGAAAGGGAAGGCGTATCAGGGAAAAATATATTGTGTATGTTACTTAGCGATACATTTCACTTTTTTGAGCCTTGGTAAAACTTTCTTTCAAAATTATTGATTTTTTTTTACTATGATTCAAGAAGAGTATCAGTCAGTTTTTATTGATTCTATATTAATGCAGTTTGGGAGCTAATGTGGTTTCTTTTATGTCAGTCTGACTGATTCATGATAAGTTTTTTTCAAAATGTTTTATTATGGCCTGGGCATCATGGTGACTTCACACAGAAACAAACCAGGCTATTTAGATGGAAAGAGTGGTCAGAGTCATCACTAGCATTGTTCAATGTGGGGATAAATGTCCTTTATAGGGTTTGAGGAAATCTCAGGCCAAAACCTTTTTTGAAAGTGCTATTGTTTATTTTTCTCTGGGGCACAAAATCAATGTGCTTTTTTTTCCATTTCAGAACTGCTACATTAAAATGTCATGACATATGTGTTTAAAATGTAAAATCCATAAAAAAGAAAAAAAAACTCCCTTTAATGTTGATGGCATTTTATTCTTACCCTTTCTTGGTACAAAAAGTTGTCCTTTCTATCTTACTCATAATCAGGTTTATATGTCATTCATTTATAGATGTGTGTGGAGAATGCCATGCTTTTTGCTGAGATAGATTGAGGATGGAATAATCTTTTAGTGCCAGTCTGGTTTCCAGGTTTGAAATGCTGATTTTTTTTTTCTTTTTTCTACCTCCTATAAGAGACTACTTGATTTTATGCTTTTTATTTATTGGGAGGTTTCTTGTAATAGGTATAATAGGAATAAAAAGAATGCTTATGAACATACACACACACACACACACACGCACAGATATTTAGAAGTTTGTGTGAAGGCTTGTGAAAATCAGGCATTTTGTGATTAATTAAAAACTATATGAGGGAAGGACCCATGATCATTTAAATCTTCAATTTTTTGAACTTTTTGAGACTGGGTCTTCCTGTAGCCACAGCTGGCCTGGGACTCACTATGTAGACCAGGCTGGACTGGATCTTTCTTCTGCCTCATGAATGCTGAGATTAAAGGAATGCGCCACCATGCCCAGTCATGATCATTTAAATCTTATACTGTAGTGCCTATGTCTAAGAGTTTAATGATTTTCTCTTGTTGAAAACAATCATTCAGAAGCAGGGTGTGATGGTGCACACCTATAATTCTAGTATTTTGAAACCTGAGGCAGAAGAATTACAATTGGAGGCCAACCTGAGTTGTACAGTAAGTTCAAGACCAGTCTGCACTACAAGACCAGAATTTATTTCAAACAAACAAACAAACAAACAACAAACAAAATTAAAATATATAAGGCTTAAAAAAACTAGCCATTTGGAGTAATTGGACATGACCATCAGCTACCAGTGACTCTTAAGCTGGTTTTAAAGGATCAGCATTGGAGACATTGATAGTGCTGAAAGACAGAAACTAAAACTTTGGTTTCTTTAAATAGATATAAGGGATCTAAATAGAAACCCTGAAACTGGTATTTAATTTTCTAAACTGGCACCAGTGAAATGGGGTAGTCTGAATAATATTCGCCCCTGATTGCAAGTGTGATGCCCAGGGACTCCCAGGCAATCTGTGGCCATAATCTCTTCTATATATTTTCTATGTTTCTTTTTGGGTTTGGGGTTCCTTCTTTCATTTAAGAACAGAACACATGATAGGTAACAGGATGTACATTACACAGTGTCTGGGATGTAATAAGCCTGGAGTTATCAAAATCTCCTAGGCTTCTAGAAGTCTTGTCATTGTTACGATTTTTCAAAAGTGGTCATAGATATTTAATAGAATTTTACTTTAAAATATGTCTGAGGGTTAAAAATGTCTTTAAGAACTTTTTTTTTTCTTTTCCTTGGCTAAGTTGTCATGATTTCATTTCTAGGGATCTATGCCTATATTTACACATTTTTTTGGTATGTGTGTACGTGAGTGTGTGTGTGTGTGTGTGTGTGTGTGTGTGTGTGTGTGTGTGTGTGTGCTGAGGCATTTATGGGGGTGCATGCATGTGCAAGTATGTGCATATGCATGTAGAGGTCTGAAGTTGATGTCAAGTGTGCTCTTCAATTGCTCCCCACCTTCTGCTTTTGAGACAGGGTGTCTTAGCTTGCCTCTCTGTCACTGTGATAAAACACAGATTATAACCAACTTCAGGAGGTAACCAAACCTCTGGCTTGCTCAGTAAACTTTCTTTTACAGACCAGACCCATCTGCAGGCCTGGCACTGCCACAGTGCGTTGGGCCCTCCTACCTCAACAAGCAATTAAGAAAATATCTCACAGACTGGGCCACAGACCAATCTAATGTGGGAAATTCCTCAGTTAAGGTTCTCTCTTCCCAGAGGGCTCTAGTTTGTGCCAGGTTGATAAAAGTGAGCAAGCACCTAGGGTTTCTCTCTGTATCTGGAACTTGAAAATTTGGCTTGACTGGCTGGCCTGCAAACATCAGGGATCTTCATGTCTCTGTCTCCCAACTTCTGGAATTTTGTGCTCTGCTATACCTGCCCCCCCCCCCCGCCGATCTTTAAGATAGTAAATGTTTTTTATTTAAAACACAAAGTTGAGGTTCTTTCTTATGGAAGCCACGACAGTCTAAGGCAATGACCAAACCAACTTTTAGTTTCAAAATACATAAAGTATAATAATTTCTTAATTTCTCTTTTAAAAATATTTTTTATTAATTTTTTTGTGTATTTCATACAGAACATCCCAAACAATCTTATTCATCTTTATAAACATACCTTTATTTAAAACACAAAGTTGAGGTTCTTTCTTATGGAAGCCACGACAGTCTAAGGCAATGACCAAACCAACTTTTAGTTTCAAAATACATAAAGTATAATAATTTCTTAATTTCTCTTTTAAAAATATTTTTTATTAATTTTTTTGTGTATTTCATACAGAACATCCCAAACAATCTTATTCATCTTTATAAACATACCCAAATGGCACCCTTCCACAGCCTTCCCCTCCCCCCACTGGAGCCCATATACTCCACCATCCCTGTTACTGTCCACTGTGTTGTCAGTACTCCCAGCTGTACTCCAGTACAAGTCCATCTGCTGAATCTAGTCAGCCTATCTAGAGTCTCTTTTTTTAGGAAGATCAGCTCTTCCTCATCTAGCAGCAATCAGTCACTAACATTCCTTTAGATAAGATTGGGGTCTGCTGTTCATTTTCCCAGCTCTATGCTAGATTACTGTCTAGGAGTCTCTTGAGCCACCATGGCCAACAACTCAAAGGAAGGTATCTCCTGTCTGGAATTGTTTCTTTTTATGTAGCCTTTAGTTATACACATGGACTCTTAAAGAATTATATTAACCCCTGTAATCTTTGGTTATACTTTCCTTTGGGTATTTAAGACCATACAGTTGGCCCAAATAAACCAATTTATTTTTACTCTTAAGGTCATTTGAGAATCAATTTCTCAGGGGTCACATGGGCTTGGGAGGAGCCCCTAGCTCCTTTCTTTTACCAGTTCCATCTGTGTGAAGATAAGTCAAAGGTCTTGCTGGACCATGTATGGCTTTACATGGAAGCATGGAGGAAATGTTTCCTCTCTGTTGACCCTCCTCTTTGTAACTGGACACTGGGTCAAGTCCATCTGGTGGGGTCTCCATGGTCTCCCTGAACAAGAGGACAGGTGATTTGCCACAGTTACAGGACATTTTGCTCCATAGTCCCCTGCAACTTAATCGACCATAGAGTGCAAGGAACAAAAACTGTCCTTTAAGTTCCTCTGACAAGATTAGTATTGGCCTCAAAGTAGGGCTGTTAAATACCCAAGAAAGCTAGTTCCACCAGTCTGGTACTTTTAATTACCACGTACTATGTAGATAAATTTTGGGTAAAAACCAAATTTTCTCAGGTAAACCTTGACTAGACATATATTTTATTCCTCGAATTAGTTGTATGTATAATTTGTCACTAGGTTGTGGACTAATATGGTTCCCTCTTTTTTTTTTTTAAACTAGCTATGCATTATTTATCTCTCTCACTGCCTAACCCTTCCACCATGGTTTCCCACATTTAAAGTGCCCCCATTTCCCCATTTCTCCCTTAACAATACCCTTCTCCTATGGTCCCACCTCTCTTGAGCGCCTTCTTTCCCTTTCTCCCCAAGTTTCCTTGTATAACCCTCCCTCCCCCTCCCATTTCTGGCTTTTTTTTTTAAAAAAAGAGGGATCTGTGAAAGAACTTAAGTCCACATGTTTATATAGTGAGTGTCTTACTAAATGAGCCATCTCCCTAGCCCCTATGTTTATACATTTTATATGTAGTGTGAGAGTTTAGAGCAGATTTTGTTGTGAAAGTTATTCTAACAAAAGTTTTAAGTGCACTTGAAGAAGTCCCTGGGAACTTGATGTCATAGTTCCAAATTAAATAGACTGAAATTGGCCTTGGCAGTGGTGTCTATTATCACAAATTTGTCATTTAGACTCATCAGCTGACCAAGAATAACTGATAAGGTTCCCTTAGTTACTTTTCTCATCATTGTGGGAAAATACCTGACAGGGGCATCAGCAGTTAAAGTTTATTTTGACTTGGGTTTTCAGGGGATTTCAGTGTATTACAGCAAGTGCATACGGTGGAGCAGATACATGGCAACTGAGGATGTGGCAGCTGGCCTTCATCCTGCTGGCATCTACTAAGCAGAGAAAGGGGCTGGGACTGGGGGCCAGTGCAGCTTTCAAAGTCTCATCTCTAGTGGCCTGTGTCTGCTAGCTGGGCCCCAAGTCCCAAAGTTCCACAACCTCCCAAGACAGTGCTACCAGCTGGGGAATGAGTGCTCACTAGCTGAGCCTGTTTGAGACATTCTAGTCTCAAATCATAACAATGTTTCGCTAGCTCAAGGAGGCCAGACCTCTCAACAACTTACTCTCAATAAGCTTATTTTGCAAATGATACTGTCACCTATGCAGTTATTTGTTGAAAGTCATAGAGCTGTATTTAAAATGTTCCATTTTGTTTACAGAAAAATAAATCCCCCACAGTTTTTAAATGCCTGTTCAACATCCCTGGTGTCTTGCATTGTGGATAAACTTGAGGAGTTATTAGTACATTGAGTAAAATAATCACTTGAAATGAAGTCAATGGCAGGTAAAAAGAGGAAGAAATGAGTTTTAGGACTAACTCAGTATGGTAAGCTCAGCAGCCCTTCCCATACAGGTTAAAAATACAAAGAAGATTAAAAAATACCTGTGGGTGAGGGTGGGTTCTCTAAGCCCTGAAATACAAAATAGAATTGTATAGTAAATGGAAAAGAGGGGAGATTGAAAGGAGTAGATATAAGCCTGCCATCAAGGAATGCAGCACACAATGGGAGGCAGGAAAGCAAAATGAAATAATGTAGCTGGGGGACTCAAAGGAAATCAGAAAAGTTTCTAAAAATACATCCAAAAGAAAGAACAAAACAGGGAGGAAAACACTGCAAAGGGAAAATGCTGAGCCGGAGGCTCAAGAAATGACCACAAGCCTATCACATCTTTTATTCTTCTCAGTTGTCAGTAAAATCTGGACAAGAAAGCTGAAAAAGGAAATAGAATTTCTATGGACTTTTGAATATGTATGGAAGGGCTATTAATAACAGCAGCAATGTTATTGTTGTGGGAAAATAACAACTGTGAAATAAAATTTATGTATTTTGCAGGTTAAAACTAAATGTTTTTGACAGTTTTGAAAGAGTTGCATAGAGCATCATAAACCTAAAAGTGTCCAGTAGAAAAAATACTAGTGAAGAAGAGAAAGGTGATACTATTTCAGTTCAATCCCTTTTTTAGGAATAAGAAGAATCAAACAAAGACTGTGTACATAATTTAATATTGTCACAGACTTTATGATACAGAGAGAACTATCTATCATGTATATCATCTACTGCAGTTCTTATTTTATTTCATGTTTCATTTCATCCCAAGACTTCCTAGGAAGATTTACATATTAGGCTTTTGTTAGGGGTACTACTATCACAGAGTACGTTTGTAAGTTTCATAGAAGGGGTGAGGGAGGGGATACTATTCATAAATAGAACAGTGTTATTAACGAGTATGCAACTGTACACGTATTATGACTGAAAATACAAAAACACAATTTGATCCAGTATTATTTTCCAATATTAAATTTGAGGTTAAATTTCCTTTTTGTGCCTATTGCTTCTGATTGTGTTTTGAGAAAGCCCTTTGCCTAACTGTCCCCCATCTTGTGTGCTCCGGAGTGTATGTTCTTCTTTCAAGGATAGCTGTTCTTCTTCAGAGTTAAGTTAGTGGAATGTTGGAAAGATATTTTTAAGCCTTTAAAATATCTCCTTGTGTGGGGTTTTAGCAGAGGAAGGGCTGATAAGGGGACATTAATAAACCAAACCTGTAGGCTTTTCTGTAGTCTGGAGATGTCCGTTTCATTACCAGAAACAAGGAGAGACAAGATCAACATAGATAGGGTTAATAATTATATCAGAAATAAATCTGGTTTCAACACAGGTAGCTTCAAACCAGATAATTTAGAAATAGTTTGGATAATTACTAATTAGGTTGACTGACAGCAAAATTTGAATTATTCATGAAAACCTGAAAGCAGAAGATAATTCATTCCTGAATACCTCTAAAACTAATTGGAATGTTATTTACTATATTTTTCATGAGGTGAGGTGCTGATAGTTATTGCATACTCTATTTTTGACAATTTTATTTTAGAAACAGTGTATCTAGAAGTAACAAATAGAAATGGTTAAGACTGATTTTGTTGCCTCAAAAATTATCTTGGAGTTCAAAATAGAAATACATTTATGCTTTACTACTAATATCAAATCTATGACCCTTGTGAGTTACCTTCTTGAAATCTTAGGTTACTCTGACAAGTTCATTTTCGAACTTTCTTTCTAATTTATTTCACTATATTTATTTTTAACTCTCCAAAATATATTTATCAGTTCATTTGTTATTTATTGCTTGTTGTGCTTTTTCTTAGGGTTACTTTCAGTTTCTGTAGGTTGTAGGATAGTCAATATTCACCTTCAGAGGAATGCCTTATGTCTACATATGGCATGCTTTCAGTTAATTAAAAAGAATATTTCTAGCAGATATTTGGAATTAGAAAAAAAAATCAAAGTTATTAATTTTGAGTTTTGAGATGACAGAACCAGTTAAAGATGTCTTAATTTTAATTATCCAGTCATTCCTTGATTAGCTGTAATGTGTGGCATTGCACTTTGCTAGACAAGGGATATGTGCAACTCTCCTTTTAGAAAACTCAGAATGCAGTGGTGACATGTGGCAGAGATGGTTGCAATGACCTATTCACTCTTCTGTTACAGAGAGACTGCTGTTGTTCATTTTGGTTGGGTCACTTAAGATTCTTTGCAACTAATTATGCCCACGAAAGTCAATTTGTTCAGATTGCCTACAGAATTTAAGTGGAAGTGATGTTTTCTAGCTTCTGCTTGGGATTTGTAAAAAGTACAATGCCATTTCTTTCCTTATGAGCTCAATGAACCTGAAGGACTATGTAGTCAAAAATTGAAGGAGTCTGGGTCTCTATGACATCATAGGGAAGAGAAACCCTCAGAACTAGGAAACTCCCAACTCTGGCACCACACCTCTAACAACAGCTGGGACAGTTTGACCACAGAAAGCATTCTGTGTTATGCATCTCCATTTGTTACAGAAGATGGTAAGCCACAAATACACACAAAAATTAAACCAAAACAAACCATAGCAATATAAACCCTCAACAAAGAATCAAAGAAACAAACAATATAAAATCACCCAGGACTAATAATGAATAACTCCTTATCTTTTGAAATGTCCATAAGTCACTTGCTTGATTTCTGTAGACAGTAAATGGCTGCTAATGTATCTGGAGACAATTAGAGTCTCCCTCTTTTCCAAATTACCACTTGAATAAAATATTTGCCAATCAGGAATTGTCTGTGCTTCTTCTTTATACTATTTAAATTACTTTCCTTTCTGACACCTTTGAATCCAGCCAAAATGAAGATGGTGACAGATGGGTTCTCTTACCCAAATCTATGAATAAACAGCCTTTGTTAATTTTGTCCTAGACTTAGATTTGTTTTTAACAAGGCTGCTATATGTGTGAGACATCAACCTTAATTGGACTAAAATGTGAAATTTTGTGTCAGTATTACCTGATTGATATAGGAAAACAGGCAATTAAATGGTCATTTTCATATAATGTTAGTTTGAGTGTGGAGGTACCTATGATAAAAGGAGCAGGGACCTATGGAAGATGCTGCACTGCAGGCCAGAGTGTGTAGGTAGAATTTGCAAAAGGAGACTTGGAGGAGGGTAACACTTCAACCAGAATGTGAAAGAAGGGTAAGAGTTAGGTAGACCAAAAGATGATGATGTGGAATATATTAAGGGAAGGCAGCATGTGAAATGCAGAGCTGGAGAATGCAATGGACCCCTAAATCCCAGGACTGTGGGTGAAGCTAAGCAAGATAAAGCTGGGACCATGTATATCATGCTATCTTGAATTTTTAACTTGGCACTCTAGTAACCAGGATTGTCTACTGATTAGGGTTTGGGGCATGAGTGTCAGCAAGGAGATTAACTGGAAGCAGGAAAACAGGTAAGAGAAGGAGGGTGTGAGGTAAAGCCATTTCTGCAGTAGAGAAAAATAGTTCCTAATGGAGCTAATGAAGGTGGGATTGAAAGTGTAGCAGTGCCTGCTGGCCAAGCAGGACAAAAAAATGAGGGATGCCATAGTTTAGAAAACATGTTAGAGATGTAGGGTCAATATGGGAGAGGAGAGAATGCTTTGCTTAGTGTCATGTATATCCGTGGAGAGGCATCAGTAGACTTTGGATTCACGAACTAGGTCTGAGTTAGAGACATAAAACTTGTATGACTGCTAGAGTAACTGAAGTCACAGATGCAAAGACACGGAAGGTGGGAGTGAATGAGCAATGCTGAGGATGGAGGGCATACCCGGGGCTGCTGTAAGAAAAAGGTCTGCCTGAGGATGGGAAGGATGGACCAAAGATGAAGGCAAGCACGCATCCATTATTCAACCTCACCCACTCATGACTCAGGGATCATTGTGAACAGGGGGCAGAAAAAAAGCCAGGGTTGGTGCATGAGTTACAAAGTTCGGGACTACAGGGAAAGACTACCCAGACTCAAAAAGCTCCGAATCAGCCGAGTTAAGCTTTTACAATTTTATTAGAATTTTAAAGAAAAAGAAATCCACAGGGCAGGCAAGCTGGTAATCTTGGCAGCTGCCTTGAGGAGGTGAATGGTGGGAAGAAGGAAAGCCATGAGGCCATACAGGTTTAGAGCCTGCTGTGGGAGGTCAGACAGGTGACTGACTGGCAGCCACATGGCTGAGAGAAGAAGCTTTAGGGAAAGTAAAGAGATGCAAGATGCTAGGGGCAGCCCAAAGTCTTACAGAAAGCATGTTCAATAAAAAAAAGGCACGAAGAAGAAAAAAGGGAAATTTCGTTGGCAACTCACAGACTACAGTGACTCTACTTAGGAAGTTCTGCCCCCCTCCTCCAGGCAGGATTACAAGCAGGAAAAAGTCTTTATCTCCTTAAGGCACCAGGTATTCTGCCCATCTGTTTAGCATAACTGGCCTTCCTAGGGGTGGTCCTATGACCAGAAGCTTGACCAGTTAAACTCACATAAAATGGAGGCATTTGGGGTATACATGGACATGAGGAAACAGACTTTCAGGCCTCTGGGACCTTGCTCATATGAACTTGCAGCAATGGTGTCAGCATGCACAAGACCCATGCTGACTCAATCAGACCAAAATCCATCATAGAACTGGGGAAATGGGCAGCAGGCCCCAACCTCAGCCAAGGAACTATTGGCAAGTGATTATTTCTAGGTGAGGGAGAGTAGATCTTTTTTAAGGGAGTGACTCTAGGTAGGCTGACTAGACGCCAGGGGATGAACTTGTACCAAAGGACATCTGGGTACAAATGCTTTACCCGATAGATATGACTTAACATGTACAACAGAATGCATGAAATCCAGTGGTGGAGGGGTTTGGAGGGGTGCAGATGGGGGAGAGGGGGTCTAAATATGATTACGTTTTATTGTATGAAATGCACAAAAACTCAATAAAAATATACATAAAAGAGGATAAGATCACCAAAATTGTAAGACAATTGTGGTTTAAAAACAGAAGGCAATTAATTTGAAGTGAAGTAAGTCAAAATCGAAAAGTTTCCATTGGATTTAGAAAAAGAATCAGCACCCATCACTCTAGTGTTTGTAGGCACTAGGCATAGCCCTTTAACCTAGGATACAGAGAAGAACAAGGCAAAATTCTTGCGGTTGTGGTGGATATAACATTCTGGAGGGGACTCAGATCCAAATGACTAAACAACACAGTTTTAGGGGAGCATGGTAACTTGAGTATAATAAATCAGGAAAAGAGAATAGAGAGTGGCTCATGGGAGGCTTCTGTGAAGAAGTCATGAGCAGGGGTTTGTGTCTTCGAATGTGACCTCTGCCACAACAAGGGTTAAAAGGATGGTCAGGGGAATGCTAACACCATTGAGAACTTTGCCAAAAAAGTTCTTTGAAAGTCTCAAAGCAGAGTTAGAGGATACCATGCTGGGAACTAAGCCAGAAAGGATGGCTGGTTTCTAGAGACACTCGCCTGGGGAATGAAGGAGAGGAAGCAAACTGTGTAAAACTGTGTAGGAGTCTTAGAGAAGGTCTCGGTTTGCTTTGTTTGGGAAATAAAATTGGAGGGCATAATACATTAAAATATTTGGAGGAAACATGTTCAGAGTTTACTTCAAGATTTTTTTCTTTACATTTCTCTAACATTTTTGGTTGAAATCATTAATTTTCATTTTTGAGGTAGTTAAATAGTTTTTTCATGCACCATGTATTTTGTATTTTAATCGGAGTCTTTTCATTTTGTGTGTAAATGCTTTCTTAGATGTCAAGGACTTGAAGGCAACTGTATGGACTTGCTGGTACTAGTCTGGTACTAGTCTAATAAATTTTCACAAATGTCCTGGCAAAGCAACAGACACTTAAAAATTAAAAAACAAAAAAAACAAAAAAAAACCCAGAACTTGCCGTTTTGTAGTCCCAAAGTCCTACAAGGCTCACTGAGCTACCATCAAGGTGTGGGCTCCTTTAAGAGACTGTAAAGAAATACTGTCTTTTATTTATTTTTTCTTCCTGGCTCTTACATGTCCACATACTTGCTTCCTATGCTTCTTTTTCAATCCTTAGAGCAACAGCAGATCTTGTTCCCACACCCTAGACCTCTGTCTCCTTTTCTGTTGTTCTAGTTCTCTGTAACTAACTGACAAAGGTTTGGGTTTAGAATGTAAATGGACTGGGCTTGTTGGGTAATCATGGATAATATCTCCATCTCAAAGTCCAAACTTCAAAAGTATTTACAAGTTTAAGATGATTTATTCATAAATCTTGAGACTTAAGGCATAGATATCTTTAGGGATCATTATATTACTTGCCATTACATCCTATAGGAGCATTTATCCATGAGATAGAGATTATTAATTAATTCATTCATTCAATAAGTGTTTATTGATCAACTGTTATGTGACAGACACTTACATACAGTAATGAACATCACTGAAATATCCTCAGTGTATTGAACAGTCATTCTTATGCTATAAATTGAAGACAAATTATGTCTTACTTGTAGTCAACTAAACCTCTGGACCTCTCAAATTTATGTTAACAGCTTTCAGTGTTGGTAAAATGATACCAGGTTGTTTTGTCACTGGGACTTAAAATGGCCCTGCCTACTTTAGGCAGCAATAGATGAAAAAATAGGATGTGGAAAGCAACATATCTATCCCTTTACTACAAGTATCTATCAAAAATGTAGAATCAGCCCTCAATTTCACAGTTCAGCAGAATTGCCAAATCATTATGCATTTGTTCAGCCCAAACTAGTGACTGAATAGCCACCTGGTGCCAGGATGAAAGAAAAATGGGTACAGGGTTGACTAATTTCTCTTCTCTACAGAACTTACAGTGTAAGTGAAAAATACCAATAAATAAATTAACAATAAAATTTAAAACATCAGACTAATGGACACCCAAGGAAATCTCCAGTCATGGGATCACTACACAGGTTACATGCCAAGAGCAACTCAACTGCAGTAGGACGTTACTAGAGGCATTAACCATAGTGAGTACAGACAGATTTGAGGAATACTTGTATCTGGGCTAGGGGATCTGACATTTAATTTTAATTTGTCAATAAAATCTGAACTTCAGGGGTGTTTCATAAGCAAGGTGTGCAGTTGAGAATCTCTAAATTACTGTGAATGATAAAGTCCTACTCAGTTGGCAGCATTCTGTGTGCTTTATCATCCAAACCTAAAAAATGATACGATTTTGTGTGTGTGTGTGTGTGTGTGTGTGTGTGTGTGTGTGTGTGT
>NW_008355824.1:1465713-1474194 GCF_000622305.1 Nannospalax galili
TTATTTTTATTTTATGTGTATGAGTGTTATGCCTGCATGTAGGTAAGCACACCTATGTCGTGCAATGCCTGCGGAGGACAGAAGAGGTTGTCGGATCCCCTGGAACTGGAGTTACAGATAGTTGCTAGCTGCCATGTGGGTGTTGGGATTCGAACCCGGGTCTTCTGCAAGTACAGTCGGTGTTCTTAACCGCTGATTTTAACTCTAGGGTAGGGATATAGCCCAATGGTAGAGTGCTTGAAATAGAGGCAGAAAGACTAGAAGTTTAATTTTAAGCTCATTTTCAGCTACATAGTGAGTTTGAAACCAGAGGGCCAGCCTGAGCTACATGAGATCCTGTCTCAAAGACAGAATAGCTCAACTTTCATATTAAAGACAGATTTCAGGTATGTGTACTTCTGAAGCCAATAGTAGTTAAGCTTTTTACATGCTTCTTTAACTCTTGTCTACTTTGATAATTTTATATTCAAGCATTTCTATCCTAGAAATAGATGCATAACTTCTAAAACAATGTTAATAAAAAGAATCAAACAGTATCAAAATAAAAATGCCTATAGGCAATACTTTCAAATATTATATGAACTGGAGCAAATTAATTATCAGTATAGTGTGGTAGAACTAATATTAACTAAGAGAGAAAAAAATAGGATTCTAATGTCTGCTCTGCCTCTGATTCACTTCATTTCTTTGGCTTTTAGGATACCATTTATAAAACTAAAATTTGCACTCTTAAATTTTCTTTCATGTAAGACATATTCTTTATATTATATTCACAAAGTGCACGTATAAGGAGAGTCGTTCTTTTCATGTTGAATGGACATTTGGTGTTCTGGTAAAAGACAGATGACATTGGATATAAGTGGGTCAAATAGCAAATGCTTTACTGGTTGGTTCCTTTCATTGTCACATGGGATTGGTTACCATTGGAGGCCCTTGGTTGCCCTGCTTACCAAACAATTTTAATTCTAGGACCTTTAAAACAAAGACTGTTCTGGATCTCAAGTGCCTTGAACTTGGCTGCAACTTAGAGTTTATAAGGTCACTCCAGATTCTAAAGCCAAAATGAAACACAGACATTCTCTTAGGTATTTAGTTTCTATAATTCAAATAGCACTTTCATTAGGCCGCTTAGCCTTGTAGCTTTGGCTGTTTTTTATTACCTTCATTGCCTCAGCAAGTTCTCTTTGAGTATCTGCATATTAGATATATTTATGACTTCTGAGGTGTCACAAAATTGACTTCGATTTTGCAGGCATTTGAAAAATATTTGTGGAGTATACATGGATCTTAAAACAAGTTCTTTTGAAAAAAAAAGTCAAAGGGTAAATTTCAAAAGTGTCGATAGCCAGAGACATTTTTATTTAAATATATTTAAAACACCATGAAAATGTCAACACTAAAGACTAGTTGCAGAACAGAGTTCTTTAAAGTATCAATGTCATATTCTTTCATTTGATGCCTTAAGATATGTAACCTTTGCAGTTTATAGGAAGATGAAATTCTCAAATGTAAAATCACCTTGTTCTTATGATTTATTTTCCTGCCCAAAGTGACAAAATAGTACTGAGGGTAAAACAACAATGACACAAGGAAACATCTTTTGCATATGTTTTCTTAGGTGTTCCCATTATAATTATGTTGAATAACGTTTTTCAAAAGCAAAGAACCATGGATCTCTGGTTCCCTTCATCCTGACTCCTCCATGGAACTCATTGTTTGGCTAGCTTCTGGAAGAAGTATGCATTATAGATCTTTTTCATCTCATCAGGGCTTCTCTTAACAACCCGGAGAACAGGCTGTATTTCTGTAATTGTTGGAGTGTGACCTTTATCGCTGGGCACAATGAAAAGAGTCCCCAGCCTCATTATGATTATTTATTCAGACAAAGCAAACAGCGTTGCCTTGCAAAGTGCTTGTAGGGTCCTGTGCATGCTTGGTAAGCATTAAGCAGCACTCTTATGCCACTTTTTGAGTATGGCAGCCTTTCTTTTTCAAGGCGATAGTAACATCTGCTCTCAGATACCACTCTCTGACATATTACAGCTGCTGCCCTGTATCTCTTAGCTTTGGTGTGTGTGACAAACGGCTATACCTGCTCACACATACTCTCTATTCAGACCTGGAGCTCATGCAGCCTTTTTGCCTTTGGAGTCTCGCAGCTGCTGTTCAGGCTCATTCACTGGATACCAAAGATGGCATATATTCTGTGTCCTCTCCTCAACTGTCATTCACCTTTAGACAAAAGGCTGTGTGCTTATCTTCTTTGTAAATGTACAGATTCAGACTGACACTTGCTGTCACCAGACATAAATCTCTAGTGTTGTGTAAGGGTTCCTTTACAAATGTGGGTTGGACATGGTCAGGTTGTGCTGTTTGCCTCTGATGAGGTGAGCATTCATTATGTGTCTTTAAAATATTTATTTTTTAAATTTTATGTGTAAGAGCATATTGTCTGTTTGCATGTAAGTGTACCTGTGTCATGTACTACCTATGGTGGTCAAGAGAGACTATCAGATCCCCTGGAACTGGAGTTATTGACAGTTATTAGATGTTACGTGGGTGCTGAGAATCTAACCACAAGAGCAGCCAGTGCTCTTAACCACTGAACCATCTTTCTAGCCCACATCTTTTTTTTAAAATAATGTTTTTCTTTATTCTTGAGAATTTCATACACATATACAATGAAATATGATCATATCCACCTGCTATTTCTGCCCCCCACCTCTCCACATATTGCTTCATCATGTCCTACTCCCAACTTAATATATTCTTTCTTGATGATCCACTAAATCCAATCAGTGTTGCCAATATGTGCATGGGTATGGGGCCATCCACTGGAGCATGGGAAACCTACCAGTAGCCCCATTCTAAAAAAAAACTTCCTCCTAGTAGCTATCAACTTCCAATAGCTCCTTAGTAAGGAGTGGGGCCTAGAAAGCATCTCCCTCACCTATGTAGGAATTTGGGTTAACTTTACCTGGTGCAGGTCTTATGCAGGCAGCCACAGCTTGTGTTACTCAGTGCAATAGCCTTGTCATCTTCATAAGACAGCATATCACAGCATGCTTCCCCAACTTACATTCCTTCTACCTCCTCTTCCACAATGTTCCCTGAATTTTGGTGGGGAGGGGTAGCAAGTTGATAGGGATACATGATTTAGAGCTGACCACTCAGTATTTTATCAGCATTTTGAACCATTGTGTATCTCTACATTGACTACTATCCATTGCAAAAAGAAGCTTCTTTGGTTGAGTTTGACAGCAGCCCATGTCTATGTAACATAAATATTTAGAGAGCAATTTGACAATATGAACATTTATGAAAACAACAATAGCAGATTCTACCCTAGGGCCTATGACTTCCCAACAATGGATTTTTAACCAGGATTACAGTACCATGCACGATATTTCCTCTTGTGAAGCAAGTCTTAAATCCAGTCAGAGAACAGTTAATTCTCCAATAACAGTCATGTCGCCATTGCACCAGTAAGCAAATCTTGCCTGGTAGGGTATTGTGGCATGCAGGATTCAGCTCTAGGTAAGACTATTGATGCCGTTTCTCCCCAGCAGCCTGAATAGTACCTTTTGATATTATAGTATCGAGATAGCAAGGAGGAAGCTTCCAGGTCAGTTTGGGTTTGAGATTTGTTTCTCTATATCCTGTAGCCAGTGTGTGAGGTGTCTTCAGCAATAGGGCTTACCATAAAGCTATGTTAGGTAACCAAAGGCAAGGTCAGTTGCCTGTGCTATCTTGGCCTCTCTGACCAACAACTTCTAGGTAGATAGCCCATGCTTTGCACTTAATTTTCACTTAATTTCCTGTGTCTTCTGGGAGCAGCATTGTTCATACATGCAGGGTAATTCTATACAAATGTCCAAACCTTTTGTTCTTCCTGTCAAGTCCCTAAATTTGGAGTTAGTTCTATGTGGGCCTAAGACTTTCATTATCAAGGTTCTTCTCAGACACACAACAAGATGCATTGCATGCCTTGCTGTCAAAGTTCACTGCTAGGACATAGGACCTGAGAATATGGTTTTCATGTTAGAAAAAATAGGATTGTATTACAATTCTGCCATTGTGTTATTTGGAGTGAGTTGCTTAATATCTCAATGCATCAGTTTAGCTATTTTGTTTTGGTTTTGTTCTGAGGCAAGTTGTCATAGTATAGCTCAGGCTGGTCTGGAACTCATTATATGGCATAGGCAGGACTCTAATTCATGGCATTCTTCCTTCTTCAGCCTATTGAGTACTGGGAACACAGATATGAGCTACCACACCCAATTCTTGGTTTCCATTTAAGTAAGAGTTCATCATAAGGGTTAAATGATAGAATTAGCATAAAATGCTGGACAAAGTGTCTGGAATCCTCTGAGACCTTAATGCATAATAGTTCTTATGACTGCTGTTATACTTTGTTGGGGTCAATACATAGTATCCCAAACTATGAAATCCCAGCCAGTGAGAAAACAGCACAAGCAAGAATGTTGGTCTGACTTCTCCCTTTTCCCCCAGAAGCATGATCATGAAGGAATTGTTTGATCTGCTTTATAAAAAATAGGTCATAGAGACCATACTTCTTCATTGCCCTTTACCCAGAGGCCAAGAAGATTTGGAAGAAACAGGCCTTACTATATTTCCCAGGTTATTACCAATACATATCTTCTCTTCTTGATAAATCACTCTTCTATACAACTTTTCATTCTTACCAAATCCACTCATAAAAATATGTAGTATGTTTTGAGACTTTAGGTCTTTATTTCTGGACTCCTTTGTCATGTAAAGCTTGTTATTATTATGTGTTTTGTTATAGGAGTTTTGCCATGCCCCTTGCCAATTCTATTTTTAATTATTGTTTCCTGTTCTAGTTTGTTCTTCATTGCTGTGACAAAATACTCTGACCAATACCAACTTGGGGAGGAAAGGGTTTATTTGTCTTACATCTCCCAGGTCACAGTTCATCAGGGAGCAGAAGGTAGGAACTCAGGGCAAGAACCTGGAGGCTGGAGCTGGAGCACAGGCCATGGAGGAATGTTGCTTACTGGCTTGCTCCCCTGGCTCCTACTCAGCCTGCTTTCCTATGCAACATAGGCCCACCTACCCAGGGGTGGCACCACCTACAGTGGGCTGGGCCCTCCTACATCACTCATCAAGAAGATGCCCTTCAGACATGGCCACAGGCCAGTCCAATAGAGGCAATCCCCCAACTGAGGCTCCCTCAACCCAGGTGTGTCAAGTTGACACTAAAGCTATCCAGCACATTTCCCCATGTGTCTATGTGCAGATATATACTTGTGAGTACAGTTACCTGTGGAGAACAGAAGAATCCATCAGATCCCCTAGGGCTGGAGTTACAAGTGGCTGTGTGAGCTGCCCAGTACATGTGCTAGGGAGTGAACTTGGGTCTTTTGCAAGAGCAATGCATGGTCTTAATCCCCGAGTCAGAGTCATCTCTTTAGTTCCTTTACTTTTCATTGTGAAGACCTGATGATTTCAGTTCAGTTTGATATATTTTATCTATAATCTAAAACTGCTTTCATTTACCTCCTACATTGATAATTTCCTGTATTTCTCTATATTTTACATATTTATTCATATATTTTCTGTGGGGATATTTTGAGGGGTTTTGATACCATATTATGGTTATACATGAATAAAGAAACAGACTCTTAGCATTTATTTTAAGGCCAAGAGTGGACACAAACTCTGAGAATGACCTGTTTCTTCAGATGTCTCATGCAATTGGGCCCCTAAGCCAGGCTTCTCTCCTTTTATTCAAACTGTTTTCCAGCATGAATTTGGGGAGTAGAAGCTAGAATCAAGCCCTATTTTATCAGAGTCTTGTCCTTTGATCCTTAGGCCAAAAATATCACACACACACACACACACACACACACACACAGACACACATAGACACACACACACACAATTTTAGGCAGACTTCTCACCATTTTCAATGGGAGTGGCATCGTGCTTCCAGTGCTTTAATGTGTTGATCATGTACATCCACATTCTTTCACTATCTTGGGTATAGGGTAAGGTGGGGTTGTGAGGGAAGAAGTTCAGGTCCTCAGGTCACAAGGGAGCACATAGTTAGATGAGCTTGTTTATTTTATAAACAGTAACTTTTTGTTTGTCAGGTTAGGTAAAAGCCACTAGTCCTGATTATTTCCATTTTGTAGAAGTCCTTTCTACAGGGTATGTACGTAACTATTATGTAGAATTTTCTGAAAATAATAAGTGAAGTTACAAATATTAAAATGAAACATTTTAGATTCTTATTTGGAAACAGATAGAAAATTTGTGGAACACCAAATCTCATAATCAATTAAGAATGCTTGAAATAATGCCTCTTTATTTATTACCCCTTTTATCCCCTTTGAGCACATTTAATACCAGATGGCATAAGATGCTTTTAGGCTATTGAATAGAATGAACTACATTTTGTTACTTGAGGGCTGTTACTGATATGTAGGTAGTTCACAAAACAGAAGAATGGAGTTCTACATTCTAGTAAAGCAATTTTATATTCAAGGCATAAAACATGACTTAATTTATTTGCATTCATTAAATTAACATTCTTCTAAGTAGACAGATTTCAGTTGAGTGATTGGACTATAGATCTTGTAAATGTGTTTCTGCCTATGCATACGCAGGTTCTTCTAGAAACACTTCCTCTTTGATAAAGTAGGAAAAGAACGAATTAACAGTATTTGCATTCATTGCAAGAATTTCTTGTAGACTATGGCATATCTTTATAGGCAGAAAGAAAGCTTAAGCATATTATATACATCAAATAGATGGTTCTCACTGGGGGAAGGCAAAAAAGCAATTATTTAAAAGTCACAGTACCATGTAAAATATTGCTTCAAGTAGTTCGTTGGCTTTGAAGTGGTGTCTAAACCTTTGCATCTTTATGAGGTCATATTTTTCAGGCTGAAATTTAAAATACATCTAATATATGTATGTACACATGTCAAGGAAGAGGGACGTTTTTGTATATGAATTTAATTAAGCAATAGGCCACTTTGGGACTTGTTTTATAGAGCCATTTGTTTCATGTGAGTTCAACTGCCCAAGCTACCGTGCAATAATGGTCCTATAAAATTATTCTCTAGAGGGTCTTATTTCTACTATAATGTGCTTTTACTTAAAATTTAGTTTAATAGCAACATTTTTCCTTGTATATCAGCTGTATACAAGTACTATCTCTCAGAAAAGCTAGTGCTTAAAGAGCTCTTGATTTTCTTTATTTGCTATTGGGAATTGTTCATTTAAAGCATTAAAAAGGAGAAAAGAAGGGGGGAAATTGCATATTGTACTAATAATAATCTCTGAATTTGCTATTTATAACTAATTTTATTTTGAAATCCTCTCATTTAAATCACCTGGAGGCATTTTGCTCTAAATGTGACTGGATCGTACATGTGTTGGTCCCTAAATTGCCTTAGCTGTAATGTAGCTATAGCCCTTGCTATTTTGCAGAACACAGGCTCCTTGTGAATCACCAGTCACCAGTGGAGGCCTAATTACAGTTCAAGAACACTTCAAATTTGGTGAAAATAACAACAGAAGCAACAAAAAACCCTGATTTATCACATTTTGTGAAGTATATTTAATGTCATTTAGAACAGTGTGTACTAGATATACTTTCAAGTCGTGGACTTTGTTATGTAAGTAATACCTGTTGGTTTTTCCTAAAGCTAAAATGTAAGACTTCCTCGATGCAGAAATGAGTGGTCCTTGTCCAGATTCCTGTACTTTTCATGACCTTGAGTATCTCAAACACTCATATGTGCTGAGTGCAAAGAGCTCATTGGCTCTATTTTGTATGATGGCATTTACCACCCAACCTTTGTACCCCTGTAATGCAAAATATCTTTTCTCTGGACTAGAAACACGTTTCCTTGGGAGAAATTTCTCTTTACCTCTTGAAAAGGAATCTGTGTCCTAATGCTGGGGAAATTATGGGCTTTGACGTTATGACACCAGAAATACACACATGCTTCAGAGTGAGGGTGATCAGAGAGGAGAGCCTCCTAAGAAGAAAGTAAGATGAGTTGAGCTACCGGGGCTTCTTCTCAAATGGCAAATCACTAAAAGTTCTTGCACAACACAGTATTGTTTATCACTAGAACTGAAAATCTAGTTATACACAGTAAGTATTCACAATATGTTGGATAGCCTGAACTGTTTTACAGTATCATTTCACATTTTTCTCAAACTTGTGTTTTCTTAGTTTACTCATATATTTAGTGAAATATGATGCTTTGTCAACTAGATAGGGATCAAGTGCAAAATTGTGGAGAATTGTATTTTTATGCAAAATTCAACTATGATTTAATTAACTTTTCAGAAATTAAAATCTCAAACTGATTTAAATATTTTAGAACTAATATTCTTAATTGCTTTTTAATAGTTAATTTTGAGTATTTTTTTTAAAAGTTAAGTATAATCCTCATCGCTATTATGAGATATAAAATG
>NW_008355824.1:1474430-1517466 GCF_000622305.1 Nannospalax galili
TTAAGATAACATAAATTTTTTTCTTATATCTCAATATATTACAGGTAAAAATATTCAGATTTCATGAGCTTTGAATTTGATTGCAGCGTATTTTTAATAATTTAAATTACCAAAGTGAATAAAGATTGAGGTTGTGATGAAAATATAAAATATAAAATAAAGCTCAGAGCAAATTAAATAGTGGAATAATTTTTTTAAAACCCACAATGATGGAGTCTATTTATAAAGTTTTAAAACTTGGAAGCAATAAAAATAAGCAGAGGAGTACCTGTGATATTTCCAATAAAATTTAGCACTAAATCAAAGAAACAGAGATCTTAAGAAATGTCCCCAACTGACTAAGCAATTTTGTTTTTCATGTATAAAATGAAAATAATTTTAAAAAGTGTCTTTAGTGGGACTGGAGAGATGATTTAGCAGTTAAGAGCACTGACTGCTCTTGCAGAGGACCATGGTTTGACTCTCAGCACTCACATGGTGGTTAACTGTTCATAACTCCAGTTCCAGGGTGTCCTATGTCCTCTTCTGGCCACGACAGGCATTTGCATGCATGTGGTGTACCTACATACATGCAAGCAAAACACTCATACACATCAAATAAAAATAAATTTTAAAAAAGTCTTTATCATCAGGGTCATTTGAGGATTAAGTGAGTAAATTGTAAAGTTTTTGGAGCAGTATCTGACACATAATGATTACGGGTAAAATATGTATGCTTTGTAGAGTTAAAGGTGGTGGCACATGCCTTTAGTCCCAGCACTTGGGAGGAAGAGGAAGAGGAAGGTTGATCTCTGTGAGTTCAAGGCCAGCCTGGTCTACATAGTGAGTTCCAGGGCAGCTGGGGCTACAGGGAAACCCTGTCTCAAAAAGACCAAAAAAAAAAAAAAAAAAAAAAAAAAAGAACAAAAGAAAAGAAAAAGGGGGGTTTGGGCGCCGGAGATTTGAAGAAGAGGAACTAGGGAGACTTGAGACCTGAGACTTGGCTTTATTTTGGCTACTTGGGTAGGTTGTAGCAAATGGGATATGAGATGTTACTAATATGGCACGAGTGTATAATAAACAAGCAAGAGTCTGGAGGAAGCAGGAGAGAGAGAATGAAAGTATGTTAAAGAAATGTTTTAGAAATACAAGCAAGGCTCTTCTGACATATGGAGGAAGGTCTTTCAACTGTGAGGAAGATGATAGAATTTATTAATTTCTTTTCACAGGGTTGTGATGACTGTCTAATGGGAAGAAACTTAGGAAATGATCATTTATTTTGGCTCACTACTTCATACCAGGAAAACTGAGTGACTGTGACTCTGACTGTGGAGGTCTGAGATCAGTGTGACTATTACATCACAGAGGATCAGGAAGAAGAGATGACAATAGCCTGGACTGGGAACTATAGCCCTCCAACCTCTCCCTAAGGTCTTACATCTACCAGCTGGGCACCATATCCAAAAGGTTTCACAGCTCCCCAAACAGCACCACCAACTGGGGATCAAGTTGGAGAGATTTCACATTTAGACCATAAAACACAGATGTATTTACAGATGAAATAATTTAATTCTCTTCATAATGTGAGGCTTAGATGGAGGCAGAATCCAGCTCATGATAAGAGAAGGGGTACATGAGCATCCCAAAAGACTGATGTATGGTGTCTAATGCTATTAGTATTATTCATTTGCATAATTGTCATATTTTAGTTTTATAAACATTTTATCATTTTTATTTGTTTTTGTGTGTATGAGTGTATTGCTTGCACGTATGAAAGTGCACCCATGTCATATATTTCCCACAGAAATCAGAAGAGGCCGTCGGATTTCCCTAGAACTGGAGTTATGGATGGTTGTTAGTCACCATGTGGGTGCTGGGACTCGAACCCAGGTCCTCTGCAAAGAACAGCCAGTGCTCTTGATCACTGAGCCATCTCTCCAGCCCTAATTGTCATATTTTATGTTGCTGGATCATCAGAAGTCAGCTTGGAGGAGGAGAAAATTCTCGTGTTTGGACTTTTAAGTGATACAATTCAGGATGTTGAATTATAAACATGCAAATAAATAGACATTGAGGACACTAGCAAAAAGGTTATTATATTGATACAAATTCATTTCTGATGAATGCTTAAGAGGATACAGTTGGAAATAAGGTGCTGGATAGCATGAAGAAAAGAGTCAGGAGACTCAAGTTATTTTTATGTTAAATAACATATATATGTAGTAGAAGTGAGAGTGAAAAGAAATTTGTTGGACTCAAGATGCTGAGCTAAGGGTTTTAGAGTCGAGAAGGCCTTTCTGAATGATATGTATTCACCATGTTGCTGAAACAGCTCTCATAGATAGCATTTTCAGACTTCTGAAAGTAAAGCTGTGTAAAAAAGCCAGGTGTAAGAATCTGAAGTGAAACAGAACAAAACCAGTAATTTGTTCATCTATGTCTATATCTATCTATCTCTATATAGATTAGATAGATAGATAGATACATATGGTATATATATAGTCCCAACACCATTTTTAAACTTTACTGTGGTAAAAAAGAGATAAGATTCATTAGGAACCATAGTTGAATTTTATCTTTTCCTGGGCTTGTGATAAGTGCTACAATAGTCTCTTGCCAGCTTCTACATTTTCAGCCTGTTGTAATTCTTGGTCAGCTCTGTGATTAGTGAGGCAAATAATTACTCCTTTAGTGCACAGGGCTGCTAAGTTATACCATTTGGGTTGGATATGCATGTGAAGTGTACCTTTTTTTTTCTTGGTGGATAAAGATTATACAAAATTAAAAATTCATTATATTTTTGTACATAAAATAAAAGTTTTACTGAAGGCAACTGTGATATTTTCAACTTATCTTGGGTTTACTGGGATGTAACTCCCATTGTAAGCTGAGGTACATGAGTAGATGGTGGCATCTAACACAGATTTAAAGAAAACTGGTGGTGAACAGCACATGACCAGTGTTGCTTTCTTGTAGACTTTACACCAGGAATAGCAAGGAGTGGAGAGCATGAACCGGTGGGTGGACCATTCTTCACTTGGCTTGAATCACCCATCCAGACATTGGGTAACATGCTTTTTCCACCTGATGCTGAAACAACCTTCATTTGCACATAAGTGCTTTTATATAAAAGAAAGAATTGAATGCAGAGCTTGAAGTCTCAGGCTCTGAAAATATACCACTCTGCTGACAGAATTCTCTGTCTCGGTTGTAAAATAATACTGTAATAGTACTTTATTGTGTTGAGAATGAGAATTAAATGAGGTAATATTTGTAAAGCATCCAGACTAATGCCAACTACATGGTGAGACTACATAAAAGTAAAAACATCCAGCAACAAGGCTTGATATAAATAAAAAGGAGCAACAGAAAATCTCAGTAGCAGGCATACTAGAATTGAGCTCTATATGTGGCTCTTAGGTTTTCAGTGTCCTAAAATATTTCACACAGCACTTAACTGACCCACTGAGCTTGACTCTAAGCTATTTCAGGTTATTAAAGGGCCCTTTGCCAAGTTCAGAACATGAATCTTGTAACACTGTCCCTTGCCCTTGAATTTATAGACTGTGCCAGCATGCCCCAGCCACCGCCCCACAGGACACTCCATATTTGCTGGGCCAACTGTCTGAGAGGGTCCATTCTGATACTATTGCAGCTTCATCCCCCAACCTGCCATACCCCTGCACTTAACTTCCCATGACCCCTATACTTCCTACACCCCCACCCCCTTCCTACACCTCACCTCCCACATCCCTCCACTTACTCCCATATCCGTCCCACTCACCTTCTATGTCCCCCATATGTCCCATACCTTCACACCTCCCAGGCCCCACCGCCTATGCCTCTCCTTCTACTGCTGCATTTATGTTCCTTCTTACATCCAATGTGAGCGGGGAGGTATTCTACATGAAGTATATTCATTTTATCACTCCCCAATCAATCACGTAGCCACTGGAATTTAGTTTTCTCCTCCCACACATCACTAGACTAACTCTCCTTATAATCAACAATATTGTTATATTCAATATTTATACTTCTCTTGTATAGCTTCATATAGAATTGATGCAATTTATTATATTTTCTCCTTATCAAAAACAGTAATCCAATGTCCTTCACTGAAGGACACCTGAGTATAAAAGCTTGCTTTCATAGGCCTTAACATATATGACAGAATGCATGAAATCCTGTAGAGGGCTATGGTGGGGTGTGGATGGGGGAGGGAGTATAAAGATGATTAAGATTTATTGTATGAAATGCAGAAAAATTCAATAAAATATATTAAGAAACAGTAGTTCTTCTTAACTTCCATCACACTCTTCTGGTTTTCATCCCTCCACTTCAAATGTTTTTCTAGTCTCCCTCATTTGGCTCCTCATTTATCTGAATCTCAAGTACCCATGAAGCTCAGCACATCTTCTTGTGCCTTTCCTTTCCACAGGTCTGTCCTAGGCAGTATGTGTACAACTGTAGTTTGTAATATTTTATACTCACCAATTAGTTTTCAATGCATTTCTCTAACCCAAATCACATTTATGAGGACTATATTTAATACTCTTTATCATTTTACTTTGCTTTTTGTTGCTATAACAAACATACAAGACTAAGTACTTTATAAAGAAAATGTGTTTATATATTATTTGTATGTGTATTTTTCAGAAAGAGTTTGAACATTTCTCTTGTTTTGTCATACCATTTAAGCTTTATTTATCTCTCCTCTCCCTCCCCTGTCTAACCCTTCTTTTCCCTCCCCAGTTAAAGTACCTCCACATTCTCCCATTTTCCCCTCAATAACAGTTCTCCTACTATCCCCACCCCTCTTGAGCTCCCCCTTACCCTTTGTTCCATGGTTCCTTTCCAATGTTTCTGGCTCCTGCTGTTAAATCAGGATATATACTCACATCTAAGGAGTTGGAGCTAAGATCCACAAATGACAGAGAACATATGTTGCTTGTTTTTCTGAGTCTGTGTTACTTCACTAAGCCTAACAGTTTCTAGTTCCAATCATTTACCTGAAAATTTTATTGTTTCATTTTTCCTTAGTGCCGAGTACAACTCCATTGTGTAAATGTATCACATTTTCATTATCCATTATCAGTTGGGGGACATTTAGGTTCTTTCCAGTTCTCAGCTATTGTGAAAAGAGCTTCAACAAACATGGATGTACAGGTATCACTCTAGTAGGATGAGTTCGTTGGGTATATGCCAATGAGTGGTATGACTGGATTGTATGGTAGATTTATTTTTAGTTGTTCAAGAGTTCTCCATACTGATTTCCACAATAGCAACATCAGTTTGCAATCCTACCAACAGTGGATAAGTGTTGCCCTTAATCTGTATCCAGCTGAAGACTATGTAACAAAAAACAAAGTACCAGGGAGGAGAATCCTCCATTTGAGTAACAGCCCCTGATTGCCTCCCAGAACATGAAGGTAAGACCTTATTGCTGAAGCCAGGCCACACTTTGGACACAGGACATGAAGAAATGGAGCTGGAACTGACCTGAAAGCTCCTCTCTGAAGATTAGCTCTCACGGTATCAGAGGCTGCTCTCAAGCTGCCAAGGAAGAAAACCATCAATGGTCCTACCCAGCTGTAAATTATAATAAACAGCAAAGAGTAGCCTAGGAAACTATTGCTATTGGTGCAGTAGTGGCACTTTTATCTTGGGGGTAATCAATAGTTGTCTAATTGGGATTAAGGCTGATTGGGAGGAAACCCAAGTATGGTACTGTAAATATAGCCCAAAACACATGACTAGAGAGGTCATAGATTCCAGAGAAAAATCTACTTTTGCCACAACCCTAGCCCAGTGTAATTTCTTACTTTATACTAAATGGGCATCCTCATATATACTGACAAGAATACCTTTTACCCATCATCAAAAAAAGTTTCTTTTTGTGACAGATGGAGAAGTGACAGAGTTCCAGAACTAGTCAAACACAAAGAATAAGTTTCTGTGAGATGCTTAACCCTAAGTGACACATCTTCAATGCAACCTCTACACATAAGATGAACGCATCTCTCAACTCTCAGAGAAGTTTCCTTATGCAGCAGATGATGATGAACACAGAAACTCACAGTTGACCAATGTGCAGAGAACAAGAGGCTACAGAGTGTATTTTCCCTGATTAGGACACACCTATTTCAAACCTCTTCCCCCTAAGACTCAGGGATCATTGAGGAAGTGGAGGTGGAACTATTTTAAGAGCCACAGGGGGTAGATGACCACAAGAAAACAGTCTCCCAGACAGCTGATCAGTTACACATATGAACTCACAGCAAGGATGACAACATGCACGAATCCCATGCAAGCTCAAACTAGACAAAATCCCAGCATAGATATGGGGAAGTGGATAAGAAATCCCAATCCTACCTCAGGAACTTTTGGTAATTGATGACTGCTGGGAGGGGGAGAGACAATGTCTTACAGTGGTGATGGTATGCTTGGTTGACCCAGTGGATGTAACTACATTGAAGGACATTTGGGGATACAAATCAGACTGTACTGGCATGTTATATATTTAAGATAGTACATTAAATTGGGTGGGGTAGTGGGGGAGGTGTGGATAGTGGAGGGGATCTAATTATCTTCAAACTATATTGTATGAAAATCACAAAAAATCAATGAAAAATAAAATTAAAAAAAGATACATTTATTTAACTCACAGTTTGGGAGGCTGAAAGTTTAAGAGCATGCACACTCCACCTTAAAATGGTTGAATGAGTATATTGTTCATAAATATGAACCACAGGACAAACTGAAGCCACTAGTATAAAAGTTATACATTTGAGTAGTCAAGTTAAATTTAGGATAGGGAAAAATACATGAACTCATAATTTTAGTCATAAGTTATTTATGAACTTTTATTTTTATGTATGTATAAATTATTTCATAAAAGAGTTTTCATTTAAAAACAGTATCAAAAGTTAAATATTTTAGTAGAATGATTGGGGTTTTAGCCAGGTATTGCTTCGGATGTGTTTCGTTTAGGTATTCCAATTTTAAATTCCTATCCAGAACATGTGTATTTGCATACCATGTAAAGCGATTTTATATTTATGGTTCTTATTTTAGATATAAAGTAATCCAAATATATTTTCCATATGTGCAAAGTAGTCCTTTCTCTGGAGTATTGTTGGGAGGTGTTGATGTGCTTTTGTGACTGGTGTAAAGATATGAAAGAATGTTCTGTTCTTGCCCCTCGTCCTTCTGAACTGTGAGACTCATTATGTAGAGCTAGCCTTTATGCTAGTGTGGATTTATTTTTGGAAATACCGTACGATTTCCTTCCATACAGCATTTCGTGTGCTCTTTTTTTCCGAATGCTACACAAATGTCGTGGTGTAATGTTTTAAACTGAGATTTCTTCTATAAATACCACACCATTAGATTTTGTAAAATTACTTAGAATTCCTCCTTTCTCAGGGAGGCCAATGTTTATAATACATCTGAATGATGGAAAAAATATTACATACTCTGAAATGTGGTCTGTGGTGGCATTAGACCAGGCATGCTTTGTTGTAGCAAAGATGTCATTGTGAAAAAGAGAAGGCTTCAGGAAAGAATGGATCTCAGGGTTACTCTCCCAGGCTGACTCTTCTCCACCATTTTTCATGTTACCTTAAGGTTGGAGCAATTTTCCCCAGGGCAACGAGAAAATAAATATCTCACGACCCCCTCCCTGGCAGGCCCACTTCTTTTCTGCTTTTGCACTTTGGAGTCCTATCAAAGATTTGTTAGCACAGATTTGAAAGCCTTTGTTTTCTGTACTTTTAGTTCTGGTACTGGCTGTGAACATAGTCTTTGAAAAATATCTTCAAATATATATGTACAAGGTGCACTGTGTGGAGGGAGGAAGGGGCCTAAAGGAAGGGGAATAAAGACACGGTAGGTAATGATATGGGGAAGGCAAACATCTTGTGCTTTCTCTTATTTAACTCTGTGTCTTTCTATATTATATATGTCTGTATATTTTATATATAATTACATAATAGTGGAAGGGTACTATCTAGAGTTAGAAAGGGGACCAGCAAGAGGGGGTAGGGTGAACAGAGGAGATTAATGTGGGGAAAATATGTGAAAACTTCAATGTTACATGTATATTAAAACATCATAAAGAAATCTATTTGTACACTAACTAAAACAATAATAAATGCTATCAAAATGGCACTGTATTTCACATGTAGGTATGATGTGATTTGATTATCATTATACCAATGGGAGAATTAGTTCTGTTCATACTCTGTGAATCATGGTTCTGGTCATGCATTTCCCTGAAATAAGACTGAAACAGTGTGAATATTTTTGTTAGTATATTTACTGCCTTCCAAACATGAAGTCCAAGAGAAGACCCATCTGACTTAGTGAAGGCACATAACTATCTTTGGAGACCACTTGATTTCCCTCATTGAAGTTCCTCTTGACTTGCCAGGAATCCTTGATCTCAAGGACTCTAATGCATTAAGTATTTAATGATTATTCTTTTCAGTGATGTAAGGCTGAACACAAGGTGTTACCTCAAAGAACACTGGCAATTTTGAAATTCAATATTTGTGACTTTATAATTCTCCAGTGTCTTCAGTTCTCCAGTTGCTTAGGGAGGTAGTTAACAACAACCATTTCTTCCTTCCGTCAGGGTGGGATTTGTCTTTTTGTCCAAGCTTGGATTACTGTATAAAAAACACCATGGAATTGGTGGCTGAAGAGATGCTTGTTTCTCATAACTTGGAGACTGTGAAGTCTCAGATGATGTCAACAGGCTCTAGGTGAAGAAGCCCTTCTTATCTTGCAGATGACTACTTTTCTGTGTCCTAAGGAGAGAAAGAGTGCTCTGATCTCTATTCCCCTTACAATGATACATATCTCACCCTGTGTGCCTCACCATCTAAACTTAATTACCTCTCAAAGCAGGTAAGTTATATGTTTCCAAAATGAAATATTCAGGCAGGCATAGGAAAAGATACACCCAATATAAAAGGGAGAAATTAGAAGGAGAAAAGGGTAACAAGTTTCAAGCAAGGTCGACATGTAACTGACCAATGCCATTATATCTTAAGGCTCAAGCATATTCCTCTTTGGTTTAATGTTCTATTTCTGGCCCTCTGAGGCAGCTGGTCACCACTTCACTTCCACATTTTGCCTATACATTTTCTCCTGTAATACTGCATTCCATGACTCACAAGTTCTATCTCTCATAGAACATTCAGGTCTAGTTCAACCAAAGCTGTGCTGCTTTATTAAAAGATTCCCATTCTTTTAGTTTCCAATAACACATGCCCCATTTTCTTCTAAAGCTCCAACAGAATTTATATTGATGATCACTTTTCTAACATTCAAAACTTTCTCAGCCTCTACCAGTTACCTAATTTCAAAGACATTTTATATACTTATTGTCCTACTTTGTTTCTCCATTGCTCTGACAAAATACTCTGACCACTACCAACTTGGGGAGGAAAGGGTTTATTTGTCTTACATCTCCCAGGTCACAGTTCATCAGGGAGCCCAAGGTAGGAACTCAGGACAGGAACAGGAGACAGGAGCTGGAGTGCAGGCCTTGGAGGATCGCTGCTTACTGACTTGCTCCCTGGCCCCTGCTCAGCCTGCTTTCTTATGCAGCACAAGCCCACCTACCCAGGGGTGGCACCACCCACAGTGGGCTGGGCCTTCCCACATCACTCAACAATCAAGAAGGTGCCCCATGGACATGGTCACAGGCCAGTCCAATGGAGGCAATTCCCCAACTGAGGCTCCCTCTACCCAGATGTGCCAAGTTGACACTAAAGCTATCCAGCACACTTACATATTTATTTCAACATCTAATATCTTGGTTCCAAATATGTATTATTTAAGGTTCTTCAGAGCATGTAAAATAAATCAATGGAAAGTGGCTGGCGACTCTCATAACACTTGTGTTATTGTTGCACAAGTGAGCATATCTTGCCAGGACAGTTGCTGTTGTAGCTCTCAGGATTCAAATCAGAACAACATTTTAAAAATATTTTATTTATTATTTTTCATTTTATGTGCCTGAGTGTATTGCCTGCATGTATGTAAGTGCACCCATATTATGCAATGCCCAGAGAGGTCTCAGAGGGCATTGGATCCCCTGGAACTGCAGTTGCGGATGATTGTGGGTTCTAAGAATGAAACCCAGGTTTGCTGCAAGAGAAGACAGTGCTTTTTGTTGCTGAGCCATCTCTCCCACCCCTACATCTGGGCAACAATGATGATTACTTTTATATTCTGATAGCATGCATAGCACCTTTCAAAACTATGAAAGCCAAACAGTAGAGATGAAGCCCTGAATTCAGTACTAGCTTGATTTTTACTTGTTTGTTTCAAAACTCATCTATGTAGTGTCTTCAATAACAGGATCTTTCAATCAAGTTCTGGTGGGTAACCAAGAGCAGAGACAATGGCCATTATTGTTTGATGGTTTTTGGGACTTCTGGTCAACAGCTTTTAAAAATGTCTATATCTGAAACTGACATCAGGGCTAGGAATATGTTTATAGACAAGTCACAGGCCACAAAGGAGAGCCTGCTATTATTATTCTGCTAAATAAACATAGTAGTAATATGACTCATAATGACTTATTTTTATTCCCATAGATTAATGCATCTCTCAGCTCTCACCAAAAAAGCTTCCTCATGCAGCTGATGGTGACTAACTCAGAGACTCCAAGTTGGCCAATGTTCAGAGAATAAGAGAATGCATAATGCTTATTCCCGAATAGGACACCTATATCAAACCTCTTTTACCCAAGGCACAGGGATCATTGTGGAAGAGGAAGTGGGAAGACTAAGAGCCAGAGGTAGTATATGACCACAAGGAAATAGAATTTGTCTGAAAAGCTGTCTAAAAGCTGGGAAGTAACTCATATGATCTAACAGCAATGGTGACAGTATAAACAAGACCCATGCATGCTTAAGCCAGAAAAAATCCAGCATAGAAGTAGAAAAGTGGGTAAGAAGCCCCAAGCCTATCTGAGGAACTATTGGCAACTGATAGTTGCTGGTAGAGGGAGAGTGAGTTTTCTTTAAACGTATGATGCTGGATAGCTTAACCAGGCTCCTGTGGATGGACCCACACTGCAAGGCATTTGAGGACACAAATTTGGCTGGATAGCTCTTAATACATAAAAATAACATATAAATTGAGGGGAATATTAAGGGGGGTGAAAATGGGGGGGTGTCTAAAATGATCAAAATATATTGTATGAAATTAGTAAAAATTAAATTAAAATGAATAAAATTCTTACAGTGCAGCCACAGTTTATGGGTTGAACTGACAACAGTACAAAACTTCAAATTTTCTATCCATTGGATAGGAGTAAGGCTACAGGGGATGTTAATAAACAAACATTGGAGGATGCTCTAGAGTCTGTCACAGGCTACAGGCATTAATATCTGACAACACACAAACATTCTTCTATCAGAAGTCAGCAATTAATCAGACATACACATGCAACTTAGTTAATTTATATAGTAAGCTTCTGATTTTTCCTATTAATTTTATTCTGGTATTTGAGAGACCTGTTTGTATCCCTAGTAAGTTACTTTAAATGTCCATATTTTATATCAAAATATTCTAGAACTTGTGATTGACTAAAAGTACAGCAATGGGATATTTGAGGTCAAGATGGATATAGGCAAGGAATGCCTATCACACGTTTATGGAAACTAGAATCACAGGAGAGCTGGTGGTGTGTCATCAAGCCAACTGATAGCTCTGTTTATAGATGATTCTCTTTCTGTGTATCTTTCTTTCTCTCATACACACACAGAAAGATAGATGAGAGAGAGAGGGAGAGAGAGAGAGAGAAGGAGAGAGAGAAAGTTTGAATTCTCCCCTTTGCTGTCTTTTGGGGAGGCAACATACTTTACTACTCAGTTTACCAATTCAAATGTTATTCTCACTCAGAGATAGACCAGAATAACGTTTAACCAAACATCTACCTAGTAACTTGGCAAGCTGGCACATAATTCACTATTATACCTTTATATTTCATTGATCAATAATTCTCAATCTACTATTGACAATATCATTATATTTTTCACTTAACAACTACTCTTTCAGAATTATTTCTGCTACCAGTTACTTCAGTTTTGTGGTCCCAGGAATTGATCCAGCACATGCTAGGCAAACACTTTACCACTGCTATATACATAGCTCCCTAATTACTTTTAACTATGTAAGTCTTGATTTGAAGGAAAAAGTGGTAAACTCAACCATGCTAACCTCTATGCCAGCTCTGACAGTAAGTTTTTGTGAAATAGTAGGCTTAGTTTGGAGAAGTTGATATTATATCAATAGTGATAGAATACCATGGTTGCTTGAAGAGCCTTGTAAATATATCAACTTAATAACAGTAGTTAGATTTTTCAAGGACTATTTTAGGCTAGCTAAAACATTTATAAGCCTTCCTTTGAAAACATCAAACTCCAAAACAACAGCATAATGGATTTCCAAAGATTTCTTTCTAAGATTAAATGGTGAGAATCATCTTTTGTCAATATTAGCCAGTTGTGCTCCAGGAAATACATCTGCATGTGAAATGGAAGAAAAAAATATTTCTTGCACAAGAGTGGTAAGTAAGTAACTGTATTTTACGTGCCATCACTAAAAGAGTACTATTTGCGTATACAGTTGCAAGGTGTGACTTTTCTGTACCAATAACCAAATGTGTTAGGACAAATTTAATTATTCATCTATTTTTAAAATAACTTTTTAATATTTTATTTATTATTTTTATTTTATGTGTATGGATGTATTGCCTGCATGTAGGTATGAGCACCTGTGTTGTACAATGCCTATGGAGGACAGAAGACCATTGATTCTGATAATCTCATTACAAGAAGAAAAATTGCTATTTTAATCTAGAGAAACAAGTTAAAAATAAACCGCCAAAGTAAGCAAGCACGCAAAAACATTGCTCCTGTTAGCAGTTTAGAAAATTTGGAGTGTTTTAGACATTCGATGTATATAATAGATGTCTGAAAGGCTTTCCCCTCTAATCCTCTATGATATGAACATAGTTATTCTTTTTTTATTTTGCTACCTTCTTAAGGACAGTGGGCTCTTTGGTCCACCCCTTTTTCTTTGACCTTAGTGCTTTGCTGTAAGTGTGTTCAGAAACTGCTCCTCTGTGACAGCAAAATACCTGATTTAGCAAGTATGTGCTTTATGAAATGTGATATGGCATCAATCATCATTAACCCAAATATCCCTGTCACATGCCGGTCCCGACCCCATCACATCTGGTTTCCTGCTCAAGAATCTTTCACTATGTGGAGGCTTTGCTGATAACAATGCTTGGAATGATCTCTAGGCAATGGAAACTGACAGAAGATGAATTACCTGTCACTCAGGAAGATGCCCTGATCAGGGAAACAATCAAGTACAACTGTCTATTATTATTATTTTTCCCCTTTTCTTTTTTTTCTTGGATTGGTTTCCAGCCCAGCATCTGTTTTAAAGGCTTGTTGAAAAACCTATAGAGAAAAGGTGAAGTAGAGAATTCCCAGAGAAATTCGTTTTGGTTGATAGCAAGTGTAATCTTTTCTGTTTTGTTGCCCAAAATAATTTTTTGACACAATATTTTAAATTTTCCCAAAGAGTACCTAAAATATACATATATCTCATATGGAGATCGCTTAAGCACAAGGTAGTTTGTTAGATGTTCAATGTCTGGACAGATTAAATCAGGAATCACTAATCTTACTCTCTATTGAAAAGTCTTTGCTACTCAATGATGTGCTGTCAGTAGCTTGAAGATGGCTAATACTTAATGAAATATTTTCTCATTCAGAATAGACATAGTTATTTTTGTTTACTAAGTACTGGTATTAGACTTTTGTACAAAGAAACTGTGAAATCTCAACACTACTACAGGGAACAGGCAAAAGAAAATAATCTTTTCCTTTTCTGGCAGTTAAAGATGTTTGGGGAATATTTGAAATGAAGCAAAACTTGGAAGGGAGAGATTTTGGAGAGATGGATGAAAGGATCAAATTAGGAGTGGGTTGAACAGCTTTATCTATATTTGAGCAAGAAGGCCCATTTGAAAATTTAAATTTTTATGTATAGAACAAAAGCTTGTGAGAAGTCTAGGGGATTTTGAGGAATTAGCACTGTATGTGGAAATGTTTCTTCAGACAAGATTCATGTCTGAATTGGAGTGGCATACTCAGTTGCCAATAGGGGTCAAATGGGAAGTCCAATCCATCAAGCTTCGATTGTAAATGTGTCAGTAGAATTAAACTGCATTATAACCATGTGCATAGATTAAGCAAAGACAAGTACAAGAATACTCTGATTTTATTTCATAAAGTTAAAACTAACAGAAAAAGTCAATAACATTTGAACTTAGACTTTCAAAGGCCTGTGGGAAGAGTGATTGGAAGGAGGCACAGAGGGGCATCTGGGGTTACGAGAATGTTTTGTTTCTTGATCTGGGTGCTGAGACATAAATTATTTTCATCTTTGATTTTTTATTGAACCATGTATGCTTATGGAAAGTATATTTAATGTCTCAAAAGACTTCAAACCTGCAAAATATACTTGCTATATAGCTTTTTGTTCAAATTTGCAGCCTAAAGGTCTAACTTTTTTATTACAGATTTATATAGAGTCCTGAATCTAGGGAACTATTTACTTGCTATAAGAAAAAAAAGATCAGATATAGAGAGTGGTAAATGTGACTGGCCATGGACCTTGGCATTAGACAAAATAATGCTAAGCAGTGAGGACATGGGGACTCTGCAGAGCCAGCTCACACACCTTACATGTACCAAGGATACCAGATTTTCTAATATTTTAAGCAAAGTTAAGAATCTTAATTTTATTTCCAAGCACTATGCACTAGAGGAAGCATATTGACAATTGAAATTTAGCCCCTAATTTGATCTGTTTGCTACAGAAGAGTGAGGTAGTATCCGGGGAGTTCTAACTAACCTCTGAACACGTGTTAAAAGAAGAGGGGGCAGAGAGCCTGTAAGAGCCAGTGTTGGTTCATGAACATAGGGAGATGGAGTCTTCCAGGCCACTGGAAGCTTGCTCATGTGAGCCAGTGGCAGAGGTGGCATCAAGTGTGGGACCCATGTTAGCTCAATTAAACAAGAACCTAAAGGGGAGGTGAGAACTAGATAGTGGGCCAGCACTAGATAGAGAACAATTTGACTGATTGCTGCTGGATGAAGGAGAGTATGACTTACATACGACCACTGGATGGACTGACTAGACTCCAGGGGATGCATTTACACTGAAGGACATTTGGGTACAAACACCTGGATGAATAGGACTCAGCTTGTATGACAGAGTGTATAGGGTTTGGTGGGAGGATAGGGGGAGGCCTGGATAGGGGAGAGGGTCTGGATTTGAGTGGGATATGTTGTATGAAATTTAAAAAGCTCAATAAAAAAGGAATTTTTAAAAATTGAGAAAGAAACATAAAGATAAGTAGAGGCAGGAAGAATCTACATAAACCTTTGTGTAATTGAATTTTGTAGGTAATTTATGTCAGTTTGATGACAGTTTGCTTATTTTAACCTTTGGGTACTTTGAAAATGGGGTGTGATTTTCATGTCTGGCCATCTCCAATGTGAGAAATGGAGATGTCTATAGCTCTCTATTTTCCAAGTTACTTTGACTACATTTTCTCTTTGAATCTCTCAAATGCTTACTTATTGGTTGCTTACAGGCTAAACATAGTTCCTGGTTTATTTAATACTCAGATATTATGACTGCAATAATTTGCAGGTGAGGAAATTGAAACATGACTAAATTTATAATGTCAGTGTTACTTATTGTTCAAATCAGATGGATTTGAGTCTGAACTCTTAACCACTAATTAATCATTAATCTTGTTGAGTCATCTGGACATATGTAAAACAAGGTACTTTAAACCTATTTTGTAGCCGAGGAAACTGAGGCACAGATGTTAAATGACATGAACATTCCTCAGAAAGCTATTTAGTGAGAGAGGCTTGACACAGACCTCTTTTCCTTGTACCCATAATTTCCTCCTGAACCTTGAAGACCATCCAGGGAGGTTTCATTTTTGCAGAACTATCTAAAGTAGATTCTTTCCTGTCACATACAAGTTCAATTATCCTTTATTTGGATGTAATCTAAATAAAATTAACATAATCTTAGATGATAAGATAAATGTATCCTAAACAAGTGCAGGATATCTGATATGCCTAATAAAATCAATGTTCTTGATGCTTAGGATAATAGCTAATGGTGCATCTCTTCCCAGCTAGAGAATTAGAAAGTCAGGCACTCATCCAAATATGCAGATGTTTAGCCTCGTGTAGTCAAAACCTCCAAATGACTGACACAATTTCACTTCAAAAGTGCATGCTTTGATGCCATACAATGTCAGAGTAGCTGGCAAATAAACACATGACTTTAAAAAGAATTTTCCAATCTTGACCAAAACTGTCCTACTTGAATAGGAAAATTATGCTTTGTGTATTTAATTATTAATATTCTGTTGTGCTTATATACATTTTAATTAGCCCTTTCAACTTCCATTGTTTTTTTTCTATTGAACAATAAATATGGTTCACACTTTTGTTTACCAAATGTGGTTTAAGTGATCTCAGCAATCAAAACAAACTTAGCTTTTTCTGTTTTTTTCATTCCTATTCAGTCTGGTAAGAAATTATGAAATGCTCAGACATTTGAAATCAGAGAGCTGGAGAATTGTCTCTTGAATTGACTAGAATATATCAAGCCTTTTATTTGTACTTTTGTTTCTTAAATGTTTACAATAAAAATAGAGAAGCAGCTTTATTGTATTTTTGCTAAATTCGTCAGACCTTCTATTCAGTCAGCTAATTGTCCCCTCCTGTTGTGTGGTCTTAATGAAAAGAATCCATTTTTAACCAGCACCTTCCATTGTGGCCCTGGTGTTACCATGGAAACGAACTTGCTTGTTCTGAAATTGTCTGCTGTATATATTTACAGCACATTAGGTAACACCTGGGCATTAAAATCTTGCGATACAATAGGTTTTTATTTTTAAAGAATACCAGCAACACTATTTCCCTTCATATTAAGTTCTATTTGTTATGGTGGATGGGCATGAAAAGAATAATTACCAATACTAGGCTGACAGATGATATTTAATAAAAATATGTGGAAATGTACACATATATATGGTTTGTATATGCGATAAGTAAAGAACTACTAGAATCTTCACAGCATGAAAACAAGTTTATGATAGTGTATAAATCATAACTGCATAGTCATCTCCCAGAAGGTATTATTCATTTATATGTGTAGCTGTACTTATTTTTGTGTAATTTTGCTGTTGCTTTGGTTTGTTGAGACAGGGTCTCCTTGTAGCCCCAGCTGGTTGGGAACTCAACTCTATAGACCAAGCTGGCCTCAATTTCACAATGCTCTGCCTCTACCACCAGAGTGTTGCGATTAAAGGTGTGGGCTACCACATCTGAATATAGCTGTATTTCTATTCAGGACTTATTTATGTTAATTTGTATGAGGTACTGAGATACTACTGTCTGGGGATGAACAAGGTATCTTTCCTGATCTCAGTGAGCTCATATTCCAGAATATCAAATAACATAGTGAGTAAAAAAAATAGATGTCTTTCAACTCAGCGAGTCCAGAAGGTAAAAGGCAATGTCGTGTTTTATAATTCTATGAAAGATATTGAATGATTGCCTTTTCCTTTTTACTGTACATTAGTTACTTTTTTTCATGCATGGTTTGTGTCCTTCATAAAGGTCCAGAGAAGCTCTAACTCAGCCATCTACATGTTCATACTCAACTCTTCAGGCTGGTTGGCTTCCTTTGTTCATTTGCAAACCCCACAGCATTTCCAAACCATTATTTAATACCTCAAATTTATATTCAGTTCTCTCATTGTGGCAGGCAGTATTAAACAGTACTTTTCTGAGATTTTCTAACTCAGAATTTTCTCTTATTAACATCAAAGTTTGAATGTATCTTAATCACACTTACTTTAAAAGCAGAAATAAATTTCTTATGCTTAGTTAATATTTTCTGTCCATGGTTGTGAATCAGTTATTGCTAATTGCTTTTAGGCCCCGAGCTCTGTTTGACTATCATAAGCCTACTTCCCATATTCGCACAGTGGCATTTGTAGCAGCATTTTGTGTAGTGGGTTTTTGTGCCTCTGGTAAGACTATATCTCCATTGCATTAGTATGATCAGACTAGGATTTAGGACAATTCAGAACTTCACATGCTTTTGGTAATACTGTAATCTATTACCCCTAGAACCGGAATCATTTCTCTTCTTAGCGTTACACAGTGTTTGAGAGACCAAACCAAGGAAAGAGACTATACATCAAATTCATTACCCAGGAAACCTTAGTGCTAACACTGTCATGTTCTACCCTGATCATAAACAGAAAATAAATTGTAACACTATCCATTAGAGCTTGGTGGTCTTATCAGTGAGCATACAGCTGAAGACAATGACTTTCTGTCTTCCAGAATTCATCAGTAGGCCGTAGTTCATCAGGGAGAAGTCATGTCCCATAGGCACTCCTTGACTGACTGTTGACAGGCTCTGTCTTGTGCAGGCCTATTACAGGCAGCCACAGCTGCTGTTGGATCATGACTGCATTAGCCAGGCCACACCCAGAAGACAGTATGTAACTATTCTTCTTCCAATCTTTGGTCTTTTTCATTCTTTCTTCCCCTTATTCCATTGTTTCCTGAGCTTTAGAGTAGGTGTGGAGACCCAGGCACCAAAAGAAAAATGCTGCATATTCTCTCTCTTGTGTGGAATCTACCTTAAAATCTTTGGATTTGTGTGTGTAAATTGGAGGACCTATAGAAGCCAGGAAACTAAAAAAAGGACACTGGGGTGTGGGTTGCCTTAACGGATGTGGAGTGGCAGAACATAGGCAGTATGAAAATAGAGAGGAGTGCTAGGAATGAAAGTTATCTGTCTTCTCTTTCTTCCTTTCTTTTTTCTTCCCTCCCTCCCTCCCCCTCCCTCCTTCCCCTTCTTCCTTCCTTTCTCTCTTTCTCTCCTTCCCTCCTTCCTTGCTTCCTTATTGAGTGTGTGTGTGTGTGTGCGCGCGCATAGGCCAAAAATCAATATTGACTGTCTTTATTAATTTTTCTCCATCTTATTTTTTAAGACAGGGTTTTTCACTGAATCTGGAGCTCACCAAATTGTCTAGATAGCTGATCAGTGAATTCTAGGGATCTTCCTGTCTCTGTCTTCCTAGCACTGAGATTATAAGCACATGAGATCTGGAGATCAAAACTCAGGATTTTATACTTGCATGGTATGTCAAGCACTTTACCAACTGAGCTGTCTTCTCAGCTCTTCATTACCATTTGTTCTAAAAAGTATCTTAGACAACTTCTTAGATATAGCATTTCTTCTATGTTTCATGTAACATGGGAGACTGGAGGTAGATTAGATCATCATTTTTTCTTAGAGATACTTCAAGACCATTGTCTGTTGTGCCCTCTTGGTTTTCCAGAGCTCCTAGTCCATTAGAAGCACATGACTATAGACACTAAATGTCTCAGTTCTCACTGCAAACCCCCTGTTATGTTTGCTAATTCACAGGAGAGTTTAGTGACTGAAGTGACTGATTCCACTGTATTTATTACTAATGCATTTCTCAGTTCTCATGAATGAAGTACCATCATGCAACAGAGGGCCAGGTAAAAGGTCACAAATGTCAAAGCACGGAGAGTAAGGGTCTGTAGAGTATGGGTCCTTGGAGAGGGCTCATATTAAATTCCACTCACCCAGGGCTCAGGGGCCATTGCAGAAGAGAGCGCAGAAAGATTGTAAGATCCAGGAAGGAGATGCACGACCATATGGAAATAGAGTCCTATAAGCTCTTGGGACCTTGCTTATATGAACTTACAGCAATGGTGTCAGCATGCACAAGGCCCATTCAAACTCAAGAAGACAAAACCCCAGCACAGAATTGTGACAATGGCCCCAGATTTAGTCAAAGAATTATTGTCAACTGATTGCTGCTGGGTGAGGAGGAGCTGATGTTCTTAAAGAGAGGGACTCTAGATAGGCTGCTTAGATCCCAGTGGATGAACTTGCCCTGAGGGACAACTACAACTAGGGACACTAACCTGAGACAACAGACCTAACAAAAATGACATAATGTATGAATTCCAGTGGGGTGGAAGCCTAAGGGGGGTGCCAATGGGGAAGGGATGTATAAAGATGATTAAGATTGATTGCAATATTCTGTATGAAATACACAAATATTTATTAAAAAATTTACAAAACAAACACGCAAAAACCAGTTTCAGTTTCTTTGACTTGTTTTTTCCCTGTATTTTCTGGGAAAATACCAATGCTTGGTACACCTTCATTATACCCTTACCCACAACTTAGCATCCAGAATAGCTGAAGGAATAAAAAACAAAACAAAATAAAACCTCACAAGTGCATTCAATGGTCCATTTTAAAACCATAATGAGAAACCACATGCATTTTCTCAAGAAGGCCAGGTCACCCAAGTCCACTTCCCTACTCAATTCACTCTTCTCACGCCTTCAAAACCTCATTTCACATCTTATTTTCCTCAAGGTCTCAGCATCCTTTCTCTTTCTAACTCTGAGTTGATAACTCTACACAGCACCAAGAAATATAAAAGAAATCAGAAGACATACAACTCATCTATAGACCAGGAATTCCACCAGTTGTATACATCTGGGTTGTTTACTTTTTATCATAGGTGAACTTTACATTTTGGCCTGTGCATTTGGATGCTCATCCTTCTAAGTTACTTTAAAAATCACTCTGAAATTTTCCCTCTTCTCTTTTTGCTATAGGTACAGTTGCAATAATAACAAGCCACCCCAAAATGTGTATCTTAAAAAGCATTTTATCATTACCTGTGGATTCTTTGGATTAGGTGTTCAGGAAGTGATCAGCTAGAAGGCTCTGGTCAAAGACCCTCATGTGATATAGTCAGATCATTCCCTGAGCTCCAACTAATGAAGCAAAGTGAAACCTGATATTTCTCTCCTATCATAGGGTCTTTCCTCTGCTATACCTGTGCATGGTTGTTTTGGGCTTCTTCAGAGCACAGTGGCTTCAAGGAGTAACACTGCTCACAAAGTGGTTTACAGCTACACAGTGGGAGTGGCTGGGGATCAAGGAGCAAGTAGCTTTCCCTTTCCTGTCATCAGAACAGTAAGATGTGTCACAGCATCTATTCTCCTGATCCTTTTGATTTAGGCCAGTCATAAACCACACAGGCTTAAGGAGAAGAAATAAACCTTACCCCTTAATGCGAGGATTGTCAAGGCCTCATTGCAGGATAGTATATGGGATGGAAAATGAATTATTGTGGTCATTCCAGGAAAATAGACGCCTCCTAATTAGTATTTTCTTTGCTGCCAAAATATTTCTATCTGCATACAATTGTATTACAAAAGCATCCATTAAATTAAAAAAGATGTAAAACATTCCTATGTCCTCTGTACAATTCTCTTTCAGTGCAAAAAGAATATTTAAAGTGATAGAACCTCTGCTCTTAAAGCTCATGGAACTTCGTGGAATGAGTGTTGGAGAGAATACTAATGCATTTCTCAACACTCATTAACAAAGCTCCTACATACAACAGAGGGCAATGAATACAAATGGCCACAAACAGCCAATGCATAGAGGATAAGAGTCTGCAGAGTGAGTGTGTGTCCCTGGACAGGACTTCTGCGTTAAATCTCACCCACCCAGGACTTCGAGACCATTAGAGAAAAGGGGGCGAAAAGATTTTAAGAATCAGGGGAAGAGGTGCATGACCATAAGGAAACAGAGTCTTACAGGCTCCTGGGACTTTTGCTCATATGAACGTACAGCAATAGTGACAGCACGCACAAGACACATGTAAACTTAGTCAGACAAAACCCATTATAGAACTGGGGGAATGGGCAGGAGGTCATAACTTCGGTAGGGAGCTATTGGCTGATCACTACTGGGTGAGGGGGAGCAGGTCTTTTATTAAGACCTATTAAGACTAAATAAATTTTATTTATTATTTTTATTTTATGTTTATGAGTAGATTGCCTGCATGTGTGTAAGTGCACCTGTGTCATGCAAAACCCACGGAATCAGAAGAGGGTGTTGGGTTCCCATGGAACTGGAGTTAGGGACAGTTGTTAATCTCCGTGTGAGTGCTGGGAATCGAACCCGGGTCCTCTGAAAGAGCCATCAGTGCTCTTAACCGCTGAGCCATCTCTCCAGCCCTGAGTTGGTCTTCATTAAAGGAGTGATGCTAGACAGGCTGAACAGGCTCCAACGGATGAACTCACACTGAGTAGCATCTATGTACACAAATGTGACTCAATAGGCCTAAACATGTATGACCAACGCATGAAATCCTGTGGGTGGACTATGGGGAGTGCAGATAAGGTGGGGGGGGCTAGATATGATTAAGAGGTGTTATATGAAATTCACAAAAATTCAACTATAAATAATTAAAAAGATAAAATGATTTCTCTTCTTCATCTCCCATTTGCTTCTTCACTTGAGTCATGTGTCACTAGGACCTTAGACTGAATGCTCTTGGCAATATCATCCATACTTCAAATCCAACACTTTCCATTTTACTTGATGACCTCACACTATTTAATACAATTGATTACGTCTTCTCAGATTATTTTACCCTCCTTTTTATGAGTTCACATGCTTCTACTTTCTGCCGGTTCCTGTTTCTTTTCTTTGCTTTCTTGTTACCTACATGTCTGAACATGCCAAGGTTCATTCCTCAGTCCCCTCATTGCTCTCCTCTTTACCCACTTGTTAGATTATCTATCTATTCCCTTGTTTTAAATTACTCTTTTGTGATGACTACCCAGTTTACATCTCCAGCTTCAAACTTTCCATGTATGGTTTGTATGTCTGATTGTTGATTTGATGCCTGTATTCGGTTGTCTAATAGAAAGGGTGCTTTCATTAGTGAAAAATAGAATTCAATTTTGTCTTTTTCATGATTCTTACCCCTACCTTATAATACCTATTTCTTTCATTAAAAAAAGAAACCTACTTGGGTCTAATTTAAGATATTTTTTATCTTTTTCTTCTTTCTGTTTCCCCATCTCCTCTCAGATCTACCCCCTACTCACCCCCCTACACAATGCTCACTTAATTGCATCAGTGTGTACTTTATAGATATGATAGTCCAGTGACTGTATTTGTACTATCCATTGGTTGAGAAAATTCAGACCTATTATAGGGCCAATTACTTCATGCCTATAATCAATCTATTAGAAATTGAAGTCTGAAGGGAGATGCTTGTATTAGAGACAACATGCTTTAAAATCACTGAAGCTTGCTAGTTACCACATTTCACAGGATTCCCCTCAAATCATGAAAAGGAAACCGAAATTGCACTTTCTGTATAAGTGGCTTAGTATCTATTTTCTCCAGTGAAAATAATAATAAAGAGAGTGACTGGAAACATTGGTCAGTGGTTGAAAGCACTTGCTGGTGGTCTTCCAGAAGACCAGAAATTGGTCCTGAGCACCCGTGTCAGGTGGTTCACAGTCACCTGTAGCTCTAGCTCTAGGGGATCTGACATCCTCTTTTGGTCTCAGTGGGCTCCTGCCAGCATGTGGCATAGACTCACACAAACACAGATGACTGACACACAGACAGACAGACACACACACACATAAATCTTACAACGTATTAAAAAGAAAAACAGGAGAAAGAGAAGCTTAAATAAGTTTTTCTAGCATCCTTCATCCCCTTTAATGGAGTATCTAAAGCTAGTCTTCTTTGGATGTGGAACAAAAAGATGAACAAAACTCTTCTGTGGATGCTTTTATTTAGCCATACCAAATCAAGGAAGGCGAAAGGAGCGGGGCATGCCTAGATATCACAGAGAAGCCAGCTCTTCACAATGTCTGCTTATTACATGAGAGAAGCAATGAATAATTTCAAAGAACTTTAACACACATTTATGATATAAAGTATCATACCACTACCCACTACAATGCACAGTCCAAGAAATGCTCCATGTAACAACTAAATATTTTAACAAATGTGGTTGCCATCTTTTCTGGCCAATATAGACATCTTCATCTTTAATTCTCTTGTATGCATCCATGACTTGAATCTACATCTTCCCTTTCTGTCCAGTGAATTCTACATATTTGTCCATAGTTGTCAGCTTGTGGAACTCACGGGAATGCTTTGAAATGGCTGGTATAATGGAATATATTCATCCTTGAATATCTCTTTACCTCAGATTGGTTTTTTTTTTGTTCTATAAAATGCAAATGTAGTTTATTGGTACATATGAAACACTATAACAGCAGTGGGCTGAGGTTGGGACAGCACAAGAAGTATTTTCTTGTAGTACATGAATAACAACTCAGGATTCTTTTACTTGGAGAATGTAGTCCTAATGGACACAGCCTCTTTCCTGGAGAAGATGGCACAGGATTAAAAGGGGACAGAAGGGCCTATGAAGAGTTATTACTCAACTACCATTAGAACTGCCCCACAGTTTGTGAACCAAGTCGTGGACATGCTTCTTTTTCCAAATTAATTTTTTCTGAGTGACCGTCTTTGATGAGTATTTATATTTATTTACTGTAACCCATGGTGCAACATTCTGTAGGGCTTTTGGTCTCTCTATGTTCTGCTCTTTTATTTTCTAAACTAAATGAAGAAACCCATTGATGTTATGATAGGGATATAACAATGACAGAGGTAGCCCCTGTTTGAGTGAATTTTATTTCTTAGTAGAAGAAACAAATAAAAAGGGAACATACATATAAATTGGTATTATATATGTAAATGGGGAATCATTGGTGAAGGAAGGAGCCATACGTAATTACTACTAGGTAAAGATATAGGACTGTATGATTTTCAGATGACTTTTTATAAAAATCTGCAAGGATAACAATATTTCTTTAGATAAAGTGTGCATGAGGAGGTTAGACTATTTTGGGTATGTTATTGACATGAGTTTAGAAAAGATGTTCAAGATCTTGTGGTAAGAGTCAGATCTGTGTGCCAGGATGAATGTTGCATAAAGACCTTGTTAATATGTTGGGCCTTCTAATATTTCCTCTGCATGGGGGTTATAAAAGTCACACAATACTAAATCATGCTGTTTGTATTGTGTTGTGATCTGGTTTTTCACTAAGCTATCTTTCACAATCATAACCTTACATCAAAACACATATTGTGCTGGGGAGATATTTTCATTAATAAAGTGCTTGCCATATATGTGTGGGACCCATGTTTGGTCTCCAGAATCAATGTAAAAAAACATGTATGGTAGTGTTCCCTTGTGATCTCACAGGTGGCAAGGTAGATACAAGTGGGTCCCTGAGGTTCACTGGTTAGCAGCCTTGCTGCCTCTGCAAGTGACAGGCCAGAGAGATACTTGGACTTAAAAAATAGGTGGATGGTATTGTGGGATTGTTCAGTAGCTTCCATACACACATGCACAAACATGCACACATACCTATAACACATGTGCATACAAACATATATGCATACTTATTATTACTATTCACTGTAGACTATCATTTGAATGTATGAACAGTTTATTCAGAAAATTCACATCTATCATATATTAGGTTATTTATAATTATTTCAGTGAAATATCCTTGCACCTAAAAACACAATTATTTTGCTTGAGAAGAAAAGAGACTGCAGGAACTTACAACCCATTCCTTTATTTTCTAGTAGCCAATTAGAAATAATATATTATTTATATGCGAAAAATGCCGGATAACATGTAAGTGACATTCTAGTAAGCATCTAAATTACCTGGAAAAAATACTAATGCTACTTACTAGTAGAATGGTGACAGTCGTTTCTTCCCTAGGAGATGTGTTTTATTAAGGAAAAAGCCCTATTCTCTTGAAAATGTACGTTGCAAAAAGATCTGGAATTTTTAGAATTGTGTGAAACTTGGAAGATTGCCTGACATGGAAAATGAGCATAAGATACCACAAATGGCTTCTTCTGTGTGAGCAGTGTGTCCGGATCTCACTGAGATGCTCCATCTAGAGACAATTTCCTATTATGGCAGAAGGAGTGCTTTTTAAGTTCTTCGTGTACTATATTTTATTGTTTAATATTTTGACAACTTCATTTGTGAATATAATATGCCTCTTATTCACTTTCTTTTTTTACTCCCATCCCTATCAACCCCCTCCTCCCTACAAGTCCCTCACCCACATTCATTTGTTTTGTGTTGAATTTAATCTGGGCCATCTGTGTGACTATGGATTTGGAACTATCTTATTGGAGTCTGGTGAGCTTATTAGTGGGTACACAACTGAAGGCAAAGATTTTCCCTCTCCTAGAATCTACCAGTATCCAGTAGTTCACTAGTGAGGGGTAGGGACCCTTAAACCTCTCTCCTATTCATGTCTGACTATTGACAGGCCCATTCTCAGGCAGACCCAATGCAGGCAACCACAGATACTATAAGTTCTTGAATGAAATGGCTGTGTCATGTCCAGAAGATGGCATTTGCAGTTTCCCGTTTCTTCTAGTTCTTACATTCTTTCTGTTCCCAAATCTAAAATGTTATTTTTGCCTTATAACAGGTGGTATAAACATCCTGTTTAGGGCTGAACCCTCAACTGTCAGTACCTCAAACAACCACAAACCTCTGCATTCACTACAGTTCGTGGGAAAGAAAGGCTTCTCTAAGCAAGGCTTAAAGTGGCATTTAATTAACATAAGTGTTCAGAAAACAGTTTGATGCTTTGTTAACTTAGCTAAACAATACTAGTAAGTTCTGTTCTAAGGCCTACAACCTTCTCACTACTAGACATCGATTTCCTCATGTGGAAGCAGTATCTGAGAATATCAGAATCCTCCAGCAGAGACATTCTTATTTATAGCTATTAATTCATTGGTAAAATTTTATATCGAGTAAAAATCTGTGACTTAAGTGTCCCGAGTACATCTAAGTGAGACTTGGCTAAGATAGCATAGTAAGGTAGATGTATTAAGTGCAATTCCAACTCATGCTATGTCCAATTTAGGATGTTTTGGGTATGAAACGCCATCAAAAGTGAGGTGGCATCATATTTATTAGTGGCCCACTCAATTCAAGTTCACTTTAAAAGTTTAATTGCAGATCCAATTTGCTGCACATCACCTCTTTTCTTAGTACTAGCTAGACTTCCTCCTAGAGGATGCAGAATCTTCTTTTTATATATTACATTTCCATTTCTCCTTCTATATACTTCTATACTTCATCTTTCTCAAGTGGCAGGAAAGGAATAAACATAATATTCCTATTATAATATATATGTAAATACATAGATGATTGGGAAGTGACAGATAGTAGATGATAGATAGATGAATGTGTGGATAAATAGAGAGTGTCATGGTTGGCTTCGGTTGTCAATTTGACACACCTGGGAAGAGGAAATCTCAATCTTGGAATTTTCTCTATCAGATTGGCCTGTGGGTATGTCTCTGAGGCATTTTCTTGATTGTTGAGCGATGTGGGAGGACCCATTGCTCTGTGGGTGATGCCACTCTTGGGCATGTGGCCCTGGGTTGTGTAAGAAAACAGGGTAAGCACAGGCCAGAAGAGCAAGCCAGTAAGCCGCATTTCCCATGGTCTCTTCTTCAGCTCCTGCCTCTAGGTTCCTGTTTGAATTTCTGCCCTGTCTTCTCTTGATGATATACTGTGATGTGAAAGTATAAAGTCAAATAAACCCTTTCATTCACAAATTGATTTTGGTTAGTGTTTTATCACAGCAATAGAATGTATGACTAGAACTGAAGGATAAATAGACAGACAGATTGATAGATCATAGACAGAGGATAGATCTTTACTTGCATGATGTTCTGGATTGTCAGCTCTTGGCTAATGTCTACTAGCTATTACTTCTTTGGGTGCCCAACATTTGAATACTGGGTATCCTGAGTTGCTGTGTGATCCTCGTAATTGATCTTCTAAGTGCCAAGTTATTTCTGTCTTGTAGTCCATGGAATTTTCTCCAAAACGGACCACATTTTAGGACAGCACAAGTAACAATACATTTAGGAAAACTGAAATGACATCCTTCCATCTGACCAAAAAAGAATAAACCTGGGTATCAACAACAATAGAAATGGGGAAAAGTACACAGATTCATGGAAGCTAAACAACACATTGCTGAATAAAAAATGGGCCAAGGGAGAATTCAAGAAAGGAATTAAAGGACTGAAAAGATGACTCAGTGGTTAAGAGCACTGGTTGCTCTCGCAGAGGACCTTGGTTCAGTTCCCAGTACCCACATGGTGGCTGACAACCATTCATAACTCCAGTCCTGGAGGATCTGACACAGTTGTCTGGTTTTTTTGTGGGCATTGCTTGACATGGGTATACTTACATACACACAAGAAAAACACTTATACACATAAAATATAAGTAAGTAACAATTTTTTAAAAAGAAAATTAAATTTGGGTTGTGAATGGAAGAGCAGGACAGAGGAGGGACTATGAGGAAGGGTAACTAACACTAAAGGCCTTTATAAAATCATGTGGAACCTACCCTATGGAAGCTTCTTTTAAAAATATGTATATTTCATTTTATTTTTTTGTGAATGAATGTATTGCCTGCATGTATGTCAGTACATCCATGTCATGCAATGCCCTTGGAGGTCAGAGGAGGGTATTAGATTCCATGGGAACTGGAGTTATGGAGGGTTTTCAGCCACCATGTGGGTGCTGGGAATTGAACACAGGTTCTCTGCATAAGTAGCCAATGCTCTTAACCTCTCCAGCCCCTATAGAAGTTTCTTTTTTTTAAACTTTAAAAATATTTATTTATTATTTTTATGTGTATGAGTGTATTGCTAGCTTGTGTGTAAGATAATCCAAGTCCTGTAATGCCTGCAGAGGTCAGAAGAGGGTGTCAGATCCCCTGGAACCGGAGTTAGGATGGTTGTTAGCTGCCATGTAGGTGCTGGGAATTGAACTCTGGTTTTCAGTGCCTTTTAAAAAAAATATTATTCCAAAGAAAGCCAATTTTTAACACATTTTTCCAGACATAACTTGAAGGAGGTTACATAAAAAATATATATACAATGAAGTTTAATAGGTGGAAAATAGGAATAAGAAATCAAAGATCAAAGGATTTTCCAACATGGGGTCAACTTTGGTGGACTAATGAAGGTTCTCTTTATTTTTTCAATCCTAATGAGTTTGTTGGGCTTGCTAACAGAGCATATGGTGAGGGTTTATTTACAGAAGAGTGGATTCCCCCCACCATTTGTGGCTGAACTGGAAAATATTTTATTATTTTTATGAGTATGAGTGTATTGCCTGCTTGTGTGTAAGTGCACCCATGTCTTGCAATGCCTGCAGAGGTCAGGCATTGCAGAGATAGATCATGTGACTTCCTGACAGCCACACAAAATGGGAAGAGAGGTGCCTTAGGGCATCTTGGCTTATATATCCTTAGCACCTGCCCCACATGCAGCTAAGGTTGACTGATTGGGTGCGAGGTATAACTGACTCCCCATTGACTCCTTGAAGAGCATTGGAAGGAGGTGTGACTATAGCTTGCCTGGATAGCGGTAGGAGGACCCTTCCAGTTAACACTCTACCCCTTCCTCAGGCTCTTACATTCTTTCTGACAATGACTTCTGCAAAAGTCCCTGAGTCTTGAAGGGGGTGATAGATATGGGATGATCTTCCTCTCATTGTGCAAGGCACTAGACTTTTGGGTCTCTGTATCATTAATTTTGCATGGACTGTTGGCCCATTTCTGTGTGATTCCATCTATTATAAGGATTTGGTGCTAGGATCCACAAATGAGGGAGAACATACCTCTTTTGTTTTTCTGTTACTTCACTTAGTATAAGAGTTTCTAGTTCCACCCATTTACCTGAAAATTTCATGATTTCATCTTTCTTTACTGCTGAGTAGAACTTCATTGGCTGTAAATGTGCCACATTTTCGTTAACCATTCATAAGTTGAGGGGCACTTAGGTTACTTCCATCTCTTAACAATTGTGAAAAGAGCAGCAATAAACATGGTTGTACAAGTGTCTCTACAATAAGATGAGTCCTTTGGGTATATGCCAAGGAGTGGTATAACTGAGTCTATTGTTGGTTCATTTTTAGTTTTTTAAGTGTTTTCCACACTGCTTTCCATAGGGGCTGCATGAGTTTGCAACCCCACCAGCAGTGAATGGGCATTTGTTCCCCTGTCTCCACATCTTGGCCAGCATAAAAGTTTCTTAAAGTATATATGTGTTCTTTATAAAAGGAGATAAAAAGAAGTTACCTCACTATAGGGGGGCATTGCACCTATTAGCCACCATAGGCTAGCATAGTAAAAACTCAATGCCAGGGATGGAAACCCTCTTTTGAAGCTGTTGATCCAGGTTCCTCTGAACCCTGTTCTTGGTTACCCAACAGAACATCATGGTAAGATATTATTCCTAAAGACATTACATATAAGAGCCATAGGAAAAATAAAAACAAGGAGAAATCAAGATGGCACTGACTTCAGAGCTTTATCTCTACTGGCTAGCTTTCCAGTGCTGGAAGGTTCTACACATGATATCAGAAGAAAAAATAAACATTAACTTCAACAAGCTGTGAATTCTGGGTACTTCAGCAACAATTGGCCTGGCAAGATGTGACCTCTGATACAATAGTGACATGAATATTATGGGAGTAATTAATTACCTTCTAATTGAATTTAAGGTCTGCTCAATAAGTTGGTAACCATACCCAAAATTGATATCAGGCCTAGGAACATGTGGCTAGAAAGGCCAAGGTCTTTATAGCTTGCTAAATAGAGTACTAAAGTGACTCCTAATGACTTATTATTATACCCAAAGATTAATGCATCTCTCAACTCTTGCTAGAGAAGCTTCCTTATGCAGCAGATAGTGATTAACATAGAAACCCACAGCTGGTCAATGTGCAGAGAATAATAAAGTAAAGAATGATTGTTCCAGAATAGGATATCTATATCCAACTTCTGCCTCCAAAAGCCTAGGGATCATTGTGGAAGAGGGACACCAAAAAATTTTAAGAGCCAGAGGCAATGGATGGCCACAAGGAAACAGACTCTTCCAGATAGCTGAGCAGAATGAACTCATAGAAACAGTGACAGAATTCACAAGTCCCATGTAAGCTCAAGCCATACAAAGTCCCAATGTAGCTACAGGGAAGTTGTTAAGAAACCCCAGCCTTACCTGTGGCATTATTAGAAACTAAAGACTTGATGACTGCTGGCAAAGAGACAGTCAGTCTCTTTCAAGGGTGTAACTCTTTGCAGGTTAACCAGGCTCCAGTGGATGAATATATGCCTAAGGACATTTGGGGACACAAATTTGACTCTACACACACACACACACACACGCATATATTTTGTGTGTGTGTGTGTGTGTGTGTGTGTGTACATGAAATTACAGGGTAATAAGAGGGGTGCAGATAAGAGAGAGTATCCAAATATGAACAAAATATATTGTATGAAATGCTAAAAAATCAAGAAAAAAGGGAAAATTTCATTCCTGTAATTGAATGAAAATGAAAATATAGCATCCTAAAATCTATGGGAAATAAGGAAGCCAAAGAAGGCAGTCCTAAAAGGAAAGTTTATAGCACTAAGTTCCCACATCAATAAACTGGAGATATCTAATATTAATAATTCAATGATGCACCTTAGAAGAACAAGAATAAGCAACACCCAGGAAGAGTAGATGGGAGAAGATCATTTAAATCAGGGCTGAAATTAGTAGAATGGAAACACACAAACAAAAAGCAGTAGAAAGGATCAATGAAATGAAGTGTTGCTTCTTTGTAAAGATTGACAAGATTGACAATCTTCAGCCAAATTAACCGAAGAATTAGAGGACTCAAATTAATAGAATCAGAGTATAAAAGACTAACACTATTGTATCTTACATTTTATGTGGGTTCTGGAGCTCTGAACTCAGGTTGTCAGGCTTGCACAGCAAGCCCTTTTACATACTGATCAGTCTTTCTAGCCCTGACTCGACTTATTTTCCCTTCTTCTCATTTTATATAGTCTTAGCATGAAAATCAGTCCATATGTTGCATAAGAACATTCCCAAATTATGAACTAAGTTGCCAGTATCTTTAACTGATTCTGTGAGAGCTTCCCTGTTTAGCTTTGGGACAGGAGCAAGATATACATCAAACATGCTTTTTCTGACCAACACAGAGCAGACACAGCTCTAGTCTAGTATGTGTATACATTGTACATGTGTTCACTTCTATGAAAGATGAACACTGTATTTCTAGTGAGTGATAAAAGGTATATCTGCCCACTTGCTGTTTTTTAAAAAAAATTTTTATTGAGGTTTTGTACATTTCATTCAACAGGTCTTAATCAAATTTAGATCCCCTCTTCCATCCATGCTCCCTAACGCTCCCACCAAACCTCATGTATTCACCCATACATGTTAAGTCCTGTCCAGTCAAGCATTTGTACCCAGATATCCTTCAGTGCAAAGTCATCCACTGGAGTCTAGTCAGCCTATCTAGAGACTGTAAGTAAGGCCTACTCTCCCTCACCCAGTAGTAATCGGTATCCAATAGTCCTCAGACTAGGGCCTGACCCTTGTTCCACTCTGTGCCCTTTGTCTGATCAAGTTGGCATGGCTACTGTGCTCAGTGCCACCATTGTCACAAATTCACATGTGAAAACTTCCCCAGTTTCAAGTCTCTGCTTCCCTATGTTCATGAACCAGCCCTGAATTTTACAATTTCTGCCCCATCTTCCACAATGATCCCTGAGCTCTGGATGGAAGAGATTTAATAAAGGGGTCCTATTCAAGGACACACACTCTGCAGTCTCTATTTCTTTAAAACTTGGCCAGCTCTGACCTTCTGTGTGCATTGCACTCTATTGTATAAAGAAGTTTCACTTTTGGGAGTTGAGGAAAGTATCTTTTTTCTTCCTACCCCCAATTCTGCTGTTTCCTGAGTCTTAGGTGTAGAAGTTCAACTGTAGATGTGTCACCTAAGACTGGGCATCTTTCAGAAGTATATTCTCTGTGTCTGCAGTAGTCTCTATCTGTTGCAAAAAGATGCTTCTTTGAAGAGTGGTGTATGGTATACTTGTCTATAAATATAAGGATCCATATTTAGGGTATGGTAAGAACTTTCAGAGATAGGGTTTTCTCTAGTATTTATGATATCTCTGGTCATGTCCATTTGATTGTATTTACCATGTCACCATGAATTCACTCCCACTGAGAGGGTTTTAAGTCTAATTAGAAAGCTGTTGATTATACCTAGAAAACAGTGTCATTACTGCACCAATAAAGGTAGTTTGCTGTGCTGGTTATTATAGCTATTAGGTTTTAGGGCTGGGTTGGACCATTAATTGATTTTTTCCCACTTATCAGCTTGCATTGTATCCTCTAGAACTATGAGACCTAAACTCATGTAGACAGGCGGCTTCTAGGTCATTCCTGCTCCATTGCTCTAAATCCTATGTTCAAAGTATGTCTTGTCTTCAGCAATAGGGTGTTATCTTTGAATTCTGGGAGATAACCAAGATAACCAAGCTCTTGGTTAGTTCCCAGAACTCTGGCAATAGCCTGTGTTATTTTGGGAGTCTCTTGGACCACTCTAACCAACCACCTGAAGGGAGATCTCTCCTGTCTAGCACCGTGTTCCTTGCCATACAGTCCCCAGGTATACAGATGCACCAGTGTTCAGATATTAGACGTGCATTTCTCAGGGGTTTCAGAGGCAACCCATTTCCCTCTGTCTGCCCTAGCCTCCCCAACATTCATTCATCTCTATTCTCTTCCACCATCCAACCTCTATCTTCTCTCCCCCAGCTGTTTTGTACTTGATATTTCCTGACATTTTCTATCCTAGATTTCAACTCTTCAGATACAAGGGAGAAATAAATATATATTAAAAATTATATCCTAAAAAATACAACTAATAATCCTTTGAAAATCACTGGCCAACCATTTACATAAATTTCACATTAGTCTAAAATTTTCTTTATTATTGCTTCAATCAGGATTTCTTTATAGGTTGAATTTTTAATCATGTGTCATATTGATAATCTGTAGTTCTGATTAAGTAAAACATATCTGTAAAATTTAGTTAAATTCTCTACTCTGGTACTCAGAATTTGACTAAAATAAAAATTTCTGAATATTTTTGTCATGCCAGTTGTATATTTTGGGAATCTTTGAATATGGTCTTTGACTTTTCATTTTATGATAATTTATGCTTTCCATATACTTTCAACTTTATTGACATTAGCAACTAAATTTTGATTTATCCTTCTAAATAATGAGTTTAAGTCATTTTGCATTCTAATACAGTTTATTTTTAATATTAAATATTGAAGTCATTTCAAATTTATTTCTTAATAAAATGTGAAATGAAATGGAAGGGTTATAGAGAGTTTAAAGAGAGCAAAGTATATATGATTTAGGGTAAAAGATTTATTTGTTCTCCATGAGAAAGAAGTTTTATCTGAATATACTGACCCATAACCTGCTTCCACTCCTCTTCTCTATGAAGATTATTACCTATCATTTCAGTCTTTAATGTTATCAGTCAATCACATTCATTTTGAAAAATGTATCATTCTTCATTAGAAGGAATTATTATTTTATATATTTCATTTAAATTATGTATCATGTTATAAAGTTTCTTGTTATTTTGCATTAAAGTTTTATTGACTACAAAAGCATTTGCAATTTTAATATATGGCATACTTTTTTCCATTAAAACATCCTATTTTTCTGCCTACTAATGAACAATTAGATAATTTTTACTGACATGTTCAACGAATTAGCTTTTGGGTATGTTTATTTGTTAATTTTTAATCTTTCAATAGATAATTTCTTCTTTTATGTTCAATGCAATTGTTTCATATTTTTCAATATGTTTATTGTAGTATAGTTAAAATACAAAAATATGCACATGTTTAATGTATACAATTTTATGAATTTGGATTTATGCATATAAATTAATTATTGTGACACTAACCTTGCAATTAAGGTAGTAAACATATTATCACTTTAAAACTTTCCTGTGTTTCTTTGAATGTATTTATTTGTTTGTGGTAACATGTGATCTACTCTCTTAAAAATTTTTGAACACATAGCACAATAGTGTTATTTATAGTTATGTTTCATAGGTGATCTTTAGAAGTTATAAAATCCAGTTGAGAAAGATAGAATGATGTCCGTGATCAAATCACCATGTGTCATCTTCATAGGGAAGGGGAATGGAAGCAGGTAATGGGTCAGTATATTCAGAACAAATAAATCTCTTAACCTAAATCATGTTTACGTTGCTGTCTTTGAACTCTCTCTAACCCTTCTACAAGTACAGCATGAAGTTATGATAACTAAATCACACGTAGCTTCTTTCCATCATAGTCAGTCCCTGATGATGTCCAGCAAGCTCCCTAGTGCCCCTGCAGTATTTGTGCACCATGACCAAGAACGATCTCTGCTTGATTCTAAATCATGCACCCGCTGATCCTTGGATCTTCTGTCTTGCTTCATTCAGTTCTCCTTACTCTTTTTCTCTGAGGTGACGCCTTAGGGATTTCTGTTTTCCTATCTATTTAATAGCAAGAAAAAGTGATAATGAAGGGGCAGAGACTCTGAGAAGGCTCTGAGAATAATAAGAATTTCTGATATGAATAAAACACTAATAGGAAAATGGGAAAGAAACCAAAAGATCAGATATGCGCTTCTACCTAATTATTTCCTTAATGCTGATTCTTTTTTATTTTAATGATTTCTTTTATTTTTATTGCACATGTTTGAAAGCTTTGACTGCATGTATGTGAGTGCATCATGTGCATACCTCGTGCTCACGTAGGCCATGCATTAGAACCAAAAGAAGGTGTCAGATGGTTGGATCCTCTGGAACTGGAGTTGAGGATGGATGTCAGCAGTCGTGTGGGTGGGAGCTGGAGAGAGGCTTAATACAGACTCTTATGATATTAAATTATTGGATTTGAAATCCAAATGGACATCATGGGAAAAGAGGAAGGAGTATGGGTTATTTGGGCAGTGAGAATATGGAATATCCTATTGTGAAGATAGTTAATAATTATAAAATGATTGATTTAAAATAAAATTATGCACATTTAATATAGCAAAATGAAGCAGGTAACTAAAATATGAATTTACAGAACAAAAAGAGTCATGCATCTCTTTGGTGCTTTATCACATACAATTCTGAAAGATGTTTGCAACTTGTTATTTTTTAATGTCTATAAAACTATGCTATAGGTCTGTATACTATAATATTGATAACTTGAGTGCTAACAAATTCATATAAACAAATTGAATGCAGTTAAAGAGAAATATTCAGGGAACTTGCTTATTTTTTAATGCATTTGAACTGAAAATGTGTCTTCTATATACGATAGCGCTCTCCCTATCACATACAACAATGCAGACTGACCTACATTTGAAGCTCTTTCTCTTCCTTGATGGAGGGAAACTGGTACCTTTGAAAAAGCAGCCATTTGATTTTAGCTGGGCATTAGCTTCTGCCATCTGCTGTGCGGGTTTCCCAGTGCTCCACAGCCATCACAGAGCATTTGAAGTTATGCTTCAGGGTATCTTTAAAAACATTTTGTTTCTAATCTCCCTGTTTGTAGGTACCTTGCTTCACTCATCATCCATAAGCTGTTTGAACATCCTGTGCACATCCATCCTCCCCACAGTTCCAACTCAGTAGATCAACAAATCAGCCAATATTTAGAGAATTCCAATTATGTGCAAGACACAGAGAAGTGCTGTGTTTTATCAAGTTTCAATGCAGGTTTACTGGCTGTATTCGAGTCTCTTTGCTGATAATTCCATGTTGTCATTTAATGATGAGTAGGGCTTTTAGATGTTAATGAACTGTTCAAAGACAGAGTGGTTCATCTAAAAGAGCTATATTAAAATGATAAGGAACATTATTTATTTTGGAAAGAGAATACGAGTGTTTTAATGACACTTGGGATGATTGAAATTATTATTATAAGTGTCTGTGAGGTTCTCAGTCCTGTGTGACACATCTACAATGCAACCTCTACACCCAAGGATCAGGAAACATTGCAGAAAAGGAGGCAGATAAAATGCAAGAACCAGAGGGACAATCACCTGTTGCTACTTAAGGCATTCTAGACATGACAGAAAAACTACACCAATGAAATATCCACAGGTATGGCAGTCTAAAAAGATCTACATATAATAACAAAACCAACTGACATTCCAACGTGGATGGAGGAAATTTCACTGGGTCTCACTTCAAGACGAAGAGCTGCAGAAAACCAATGTATACTAAGGAAAAGAGAATCGGTTTTCTCCAGGGACTAGCTCTCTGAGAGATTATCTAACTCCAAGTGGGCAGCCTTAAACACAGGTACACAGTCCTAAACACAGGAGCATTGCTGAAAGGATTTGGTATTATTATGTATACATATATCTATATATAAATCTATAAACGTATGTATGTATATGTAACACTAATAATCAAGGAAGGAGACAGGAAATTGAGAGGGGTGGGGGACATGGGAAGAGTTGGAGGGAGTCTGGGAGAGATGGAAATGGTACAAAGACAATGTACAATGTTCACAAAAAAATTGAAAAAACCATTATGCCAAACATTTGAACTATAAGGGTTGGAGAAGTGGCTCAGCAGTTAAGAGCACTGGCTGCTCTTGCAGAGGGGTCAGGTTTGATTCCCAGCACCCAAATGGCAGCTACAACTGTCCATAACTCCATATCCAGGGAGCTCTGACTCCTTCTTCTGCCATCCTTGGACACTGCATGGCACTGGTGCAGTTGCATGCATGCAGGCAATATACACTCATGCACCTAAAAAAGAAAAAAAATAATTGAACTATAGTTTTCTTAAAGACAAACATCTAGAGGGTGGAGAGATGGCTCAGCATCTAAGACTGATTGTTGCTCTTGCAGTGGACTGAGATCAGTTCCCACTATCCATATTGGGTCTTTCATTGCTTGTTACTTTAGCACCAGGGGATCCAAAATCCTGTTCTGGCCTCCAGAGGCAACTGCACATATGGGCATACACATATATTTGCATGCACACACACATAAAAAATGTTAAAATGAGGAAGACATCCTGGAAATGTCTCAGGTTGAGTTCCAGGGCTTACAATTGAGTGCCATAAATCTGTCTTTGGGATTTTGCTCAGTGAAATATAAATAAAACACTAATCTCCTTGTATTAAAATTGTCTGAATTCCATGAAGTAATGATTAAGATCATGATTTAAATATGGAAGAATCAAAAATACTTCATGAGTGTTATCTAAGGTATAATGATACAGAACAAATTAGCAATATGTTGATCATATTTGAATAGTATACTGACAGAATCTGTATTTCTAAAGTTTTATATGGCTTAACATTCTGGGGCCATTATCAACTAATAAATACTAAAAATATTTTGATACTAGACTTCTCAAAATATAAAGAGATTTAAGCTTCTTCTGCAAAATGGAATATAATACACCAGGCATGGTGGCACATGCCTTTAATCCCAGAACTCAAGAGGCAGAGGCAGGTGAATCTGTGAGATTGAGGCCAGCCTGGTCTAGATAGTGAATTTCAGTCAGGCTGGGGCTAAGGAGGCCCTGTCACAAAAATGGGAATAGAAAATAGTCAACTCATTCATTTATTTTTAATTCTATATAATACTGGTTCTTTGTAAAAGTTTGAATTGGAAATGTTAGGTATCATATATTTTTTTTGTTTTGCCCCATTTTTTGAGAATGGTTTCAACCCCACTTCTTCCTGGTATAGGCCAGATACTCAGGAACCTGAGGCAAAAGTATTGCAATATCAAGACCAGCTTGGACTACAGACTGATTTCAAAGCCATCTTGGGCAATTTAGTGAGATCTTGCCTTAAAATCAAAAGAAATAAAGACTATGGATATAGCTTAGTACCTGAGTATATGTGTAGGGTGTGTGAGGCCCTAGGTTCAGTCCCCAGTACTTCAAAATAAACCAGGTTGTCAAAACACACCAATTAAAAAATCATTAATATTTATTAATTTGTGATTAACTAATCTATTTATTCACAGTAAATGAATTGAACCTAAGGCCTCATGCATGAGTAATATTTATTATGCAATGACTGATAATTTTAAGATGAGGGAATTACTGGTAATAAGAATGTTGAAGTGAAGGGAACACTTGTGTGACTTTGGCAGAAATTAAGGCCTGGCTTGCCCTTATTTCTCATGTTATAATAATTGTCTGTCCCTCACAAACATATGTGAAAACGTTCTCATTTAGTGCATGCACATTGGTTAGGAATAACAGTGGGGGGGTCCATGTCAAAGCATGCTAGTTATCATTATCGTATTCGTCATTCCTAGACTTCACGATGATACTATGATAAACCTTGTAATCTAGTCTTTTTTTTTTTTTTTTTTTTTTTTTTTGGATTGGTGAAGGAGAGAGGACACAGTGATGGTGGTGTTTGGAATACCACCTCTGTTCTGAATGAATAAAAAGAAGGTTGTGGGAAAGGATCAGAATAATAGCTTCCAGGCCATCAAGGTCAGGCTAGAGGACTCTACTTAAACCCACAACCAAGGTCAGGGTTCTTCCCATTTCCCCTGCTTACCCAATTTTCCCATCCCAAATTCGGGTTTCCTATCCTTCCTGGAAAGAGCTTTTCCTAATAGATTTTTCACTGAAGCAGAGGGAAGTGTTTGTAGCCACAGTCAGGCTAGACTGGACATGTGCCCCAGGGAACTTGAGCTCAGAGTTAATATCTTGAAATAAACCGTTTTTCCTCTCGAAGAAAGAGTAAATGAGCATGTAAGGTTTTGGGGTGGTGTGGGATGTGGGGCAGATGCAGAAAATAACCAGATACATTTCCTCCAATGCAATTTTCTCCCGGACAGGGCAGTATGTCTTCTCTCCATCCATGAGATTCTGAGCACAAGGGAATAAAGTCATATGCAACAATCTGGGCTCACACGTTTCAGAACCAACACTCATTTTTTCACTCTTTGGACGATTAACTAAGACTTAAATTTCTTGCACTTGAGAATTTACTATCTGGAAAATGGAGCTTTGATGGACTGTGCTTCTCCACACTGTAGCAATAGTTTGGAGATTAAAGAGATGACTGTCTTGGAGATGCTCCAAGGGTGTCACATAAAAGGGATTGTTACATTCATGTTATCATGGTCTAGATGATGGGCCTTGTAAAATGCTTACAATTTTAATAGCCAGTTTACTTTTTACTTAGTAAAGACTCTTGATATTTTCCACTTTTAAAAAGTTGCCTCAAAATTCCCTTTGTTTGCTGGAATCCTGTTTTCTTAAAAAAGAAAAAAGAACTTGAGGCATCTTCCAAGATTAGAAAAATATAGTCTTTAAGACTTTCTTGACATTTATACCAAAATAGCTACATAGCTGAAATCAAGTGGGAACATTTAGAAAGCTAGAATCATAATTGCATAAAAGGAGAGGAAGTGAAATGGTTCTCACTGTTTTGTTAAAAAGTTTGTTCTTGTCATACTATGCTACATCTTATTTTCGAAATGTATTGAAAGTTGTCGCCAGCTTGATCTCTCAGATGGTGTGGCTGCCAATTCTTCCCCAGCACTCTGCCACTTGGCGGATACCCAGTGATGCCATGTGCTGCTTCCCCTTCCCTCCTCCCTTCTCTAAATAGAGAGGGAAACAGGTCCATCCGGCATTTGCTTGCAAGCTGTATAATTGGAATTAAAATGCAAGTCACAAGTGTCTTTAACTCAGAGGGCTAATTGCAGCTACAATTTTTCAAGTTTTCATTTCAAAGAATGCAACTTCATGTTTACATATGTAAGTGTATAAAAGAATGCACTTTGGTTTCAAGCTGGGAATGCAGTAATTTTTCTTTATTACTTTTTGGCTTATTATTTTATGTTCTAATAGAAGTCTTAAAAATGAGATGCAATTGCACTCTTCACTGATTTCTAATTTGCCAAGTTTGTTTCCTTTTTAAATCTATTATCTACTTACCAGATGTTCTTTATCTAGGGGGTTTTATAACACTTGATGTATCCTACCATGTGAAATTTGGGGATGGTCTTCAAATTTTCTATAACTTGATAATGATGATATTAATCTTCATCTTTGAACAGAGCATCTATTACCTATATTAGAAGACAATAGTGTTATTTTTTTTCCAACTCTGTCAATTATTCTCCTGTTAATGGGAGACCCATCTACTCTATCATGTCACTAGGGGTAGCTGCATGCTGACTGTAGGAGTCAGCCACCTAACAACTCTTAGAGAAAAATTAATGTCCCCTTAATCCCCAGGTCACTCCTTCTAAGAAACTTGAATTTATCTATAAATATGCTGTTGGTCCTCACTGATCCTTGAGGAATGAGTTGGCAGATGTCTTTATATTACAGATGGTTCCTCATGCGACTCACTCTCTGCCCACCACACAGAAAACAAGCAGTGGACACAGTGGCACTGTCACCAGCACAGGTGTCAGTGTCTATATGCTTTAGTAGAGGAAGAATGTTATATGCACATTAGGAACACATTTCCCTCAGTTTTCACAATCTCCTTGTGACATTTGTACTTGTTCCATGAGCTATAACCATTCATCTATTCACTACTGCTTTTCAATAGACATAATATCTGTTTATTCAGGACCTTCTGGAAGGGAGATAAAAAAAAAAAACTGGATAAAGTAGCCTACAGCCATTTCCTCCACGGTTTCTTTTTGCCTCATATCCCCACTGGGTAAGACAATAATGCAGAAACCCAGTCTTGAGCACTCTAGCATCCAGAATGAAAAGCAAAATATTGAAAGTTTAGATTTGCATGAAGAAGAATTCCCATCTTTTCTAGTGTTATTTGCCATTTGAATCAGAGCACTGTGTCCTTCAGCATAAAGATGTTGCAAATCTAGTCCACGGTAGCTGATCAAACAGTCAGAAAATCATCAACCATGTTACCTTAGCAGATAGCTTAGATAATTCACATAAGTGATTGGATGTTTCTTCTGTTACTTGTTGAATAAGTTTATGAAATTTTTAGCTCCAAATTTCAAAATGAGCCTCACTGGGTGCCAGGAGAGTTGATATATTCCTGAATTTTACAGGTAAGAAACTGGCTGTAAATGTAAGTGAATTTGAGAGGCAGTGAAGTGGAAGGGACTCAAGGACTAGGCCAGCTTGCAAGTCTGGAAACACTCCAACACAATGTCAAAACAGTAGGGACTCTCTCAGCACCTGCCCAAGCTGCACTTAAAATTAATGATTATCTGTGAGAACAGAGAAGAAGGAAAATCTACTCTGCTCACAAGTTCGGGGTGTGAATTAGCTTCATTGGTATCTAATGGCTGAATACCACTGAGTTGATCTTTTTTGTACTTTCTGGCTCCTGCCTCAAAATGCCAGAAGCTCTTTGTTTAGCTAGTGCTTTATCTAATTCTGGCACAGTCGATTCCACCTCATTCTCGCTCAGCACAATTGGCAGGGAAATGTTGTTTATGGGGAAGGTGTTTTCCCTCTAACTTCATGCCTAATATCTTTCTATTTTCCTTACATTAAGAATTACCTTTCTTTGTCCTTTTTTTTCATTTCCTCCCTTTTTTCTCTTCTTGTAAGCTACATATAAATCTATCACATAACTGAATTCATACCTTCTATTGTCCTTTATTTTTGAGTCTATATTCTTAATACCTTTTTAAAAATCCCTCATTTTCATGTATTTCTCTTCTTTAAAAAATGTACTAGTGAAGCACTGATTTGTATATAAGCAGATTTATGCATGCAGTTTGCTCATTGTTTAGCAATAAATGTCTGCATTATATAATGAGGCTGGGAATAAAATGTTTTAGTGGTACAAATTAAAGGCCCCATAATAAGTACAAAGTTATCTATTATAATGTCCCATAAATATATATTTATTGTAAGTCCAACAGGAAACTTCACACTTATCCTTTTGTTTGCTTTAGTACCTGCATGAGAGAGAAGAGGGGGGTGATTATGTCTCTATTTTTCCATCTCTCCATCTCTCTACCTATCATCTATCTATCTATCATCTATCTATCTATC
>NW_008355824.1:1517542-1521505 GCF_000622305.1 Nannospalax galili
CTATCTGTTTATCGGTCTGTCTATTATCTATCTATCTATCTATCTATCTATCTATGTATCTGTCTATCATCTATCTATGTATCTATCTATGTATCTATCATCTATCTATCTATCTATCTATCATCTGTCATCTATCATCTACCTATCTATCTATCATCAACTATCTTCTATCTATCTATACATCTATCTATCATCTATCTTAATATACTGGACAGTAATGGTCACTTAAGCCTGTGTTTATGGTGCACAGTGAAATAAAAGCTTTGAATATTTGCTTCCTTAATATACCTTAATTTATGCATCATGTGCCTTTATATAAGTGGCATAGGGTTACTACTGCAACATAAAATACACTAGGAAAAATACATCAATGAGACACTCAAAAGTTTATAGTGGGGATGAATAGGATTAGAAATTCCATTTTTTTTCTTACACTCCAGTAGACTACATTCTACATACCTAGAGGGGCATACTTTGGAGAAGAATTATTCTCATATCAGACTGATCATTAGAAGGATCTGGGAACATTAAAAAAAAAACCTCACTTCATCTATTTTTCTCTCCATGCCTACTTAATTGGGGTAACTAACTGAGACTGCAGGATGCAGGTAAGAGCATTTTATAAACACTTCTGCGAGTGCCTGTGGATTTACTATGTATGGATCACATGCATACAGGGGGCTGCAGTTGGGAGCATCACTATGTAATTCCTGCTAGATTAGGTGAATAGAATTTTAGGATTTTGAAAGCCCTTTTGACATTTAATGAAATGTTATGCATTGGATTCACGCCAAAACTATTGAGTTCACTAAAAACTATTGAATTCCAATTTTCAGTAGATGTGAAAGACCTTGTTTGAAAGTAAGGTCTCTGCAGATGATCAAGATGAGATCATCACTTGGGTCCCACGCAAGTATGACAATGATAGCTTTCTTTATAAAAAGATTAAATAGAGGCATGGACACAGAAACACTTACACATGAATATTAGAACTTTGTGTCCACAAGTCAAGGAAGTACAGTAAAGTAGGGGAGTGGGGGATTTTGGGAGTGACCAACCAAACCAATACAAAACAAACAAAGCCAAAAAATGTCAAACTTCTCTACTCCAAACATTTTTTCTTTTTCATTTTTAAAAAAATTTTCTAATAGGAGAAAGTCTCTTTTTAAAATATAGATATCAATATATAATATCCAAATTTAGTTATGCATTAACAGAGCAATTGTTACTTATTTTCCAACACAAAGTGAAGTTTTCCTCAAAAACTTGAAAAAGATACAGAAATGAAAAAGGAAAATAAACAACTATGCTAATCCACCCACTGTTGGCATTTTAGTTGATTCCTGGGTACGCCTTTATCTATGTACTATTTAATAACCACATTTAAGATCTTATTAAACCATGTAACTTGTAAGTCTGATTAGAGTGAAAAAATGGTGCTGTTTGTCTTCTCATACTTTTGAAATATTGTAGATCACAGGCGAATCCTAAGTATTTACCTCTGTTGTCTGAGAGGAATATAAAAGAGAATAAATCCATAAGTACAAACAATTAATGAGCGAAGGGATGACAGCATGAGAAGTGTCAATCAAAAGATGGAAAGCAAAAGACAGACACTGACTCCTTAGACAAATGAGCATCTCTGTTGCCTGCAATGGAGAGATGAGCCATCCTTCCCTGAAAAACCTCAAAAAGCTCAAGCATTAAACGCAGCTGGCACATCTGAAATTGGCAGAGGGATTTCAAACACCATGGAACTATTAAAAATTCCTATGAGGACCACATATGGATCCCAACGGAGAGGCTGCTCTTCTTAAAGGCCAGAAGCTCCAATCTTAGCCAAGGAACTACTGGCAGCTGATCACTGCTGGGTGAGGGAGAGTTGGTTTCCTCTCAGGGAGTGACTCTCGGTAGGCCGAACAGGTTCCAGCAGATGAACTGACACTGACAGATGTCTGGGATTACAAATTCAACTTGATAGGCATTAAAATATATGACACAAAGCATGAAATCTGGGGGCAAAAATTGGGGAGGGTGTTTAAGTTTGATTAAGATGAACTGTATGCAATGCACAAAAATTCAATGAAAACATACAGTGAAAAAAAGCATTGACTAACCAAGAGGAGTTTTGCCTCAAGAAAAACAGTTCATAATCACATTTGAACAAATTAGAAAATACCCAGAGTTGTTTCTGAGTCCAGTTATTTCTGCTTTCAAAGCTCCCTATTTTTTTCAACCTAGTGGAGCTTATTAATATGTAAACAGTGTTTTTTGTAAATTTTTCCTCTCCTTCAACATAAAAGAAGTGCAGATTAAAATTTAGTGTATTAGAATTGTTCTCACTGTCCACTTGCTCATTGCTAAAGTATGTGAATGCCAGTGTTGTCAAGCATTCAAATGTAGTGCTGAGTTTTTGTGAAACTTGGTTCAACATGAAATAAAAATTTAAAACTATTTTATGTGTATGAGTGTTTTGCCTGCATTTATATGAGTGCACCCATTCATACCATGCCCACGGAAGCCAGAAGAGGGTGTCAGATGTCCCTGGAACTGGATTTATGGACAATTGTTAGCCACCATGTACATGCCAGGAACTTAACCCAGGTCCTTTTCAAGAGCAGTGCTCTTAACTGCTGAGCCACCTCTCTACATCCATGAAGAAATTCTTAAGTAGAGAAATATTTTGGCCATCTGACTTTGATTTTGTTTTAAAAATGACTAGACGTCAGTGGATGGTCTTGCACTAGAGAATGTCTGGGGACACTGACTCGACACAGTGGGCCTTAACACAGATGACAGAGTATATGGGTTCCAGTGGGGAGGCTATGGGAGCATGCCGGTGGGGATGGGGGTATAAAGATGACTAAGATTGTTGGAGATATTCTGTATAAAATACACAAAAACTCAATAAAAACAAATTTTTTAAAAAATCACATTTTGGGAAGTAAATTTTACTTGACATAGAACTCCTCCAGTTAACCTCACTTGATACTGTAGAGATATAGCTACCCATCAAATATGAGAAGAGAGCTGTTACATTTACAGTGGTGATTCTTATAAAGGTCTGAAGTGAAATTAAAAATTAATTTATCATTGCAGAAAGACTCATTGTTTTTGCTACCAACACTGAGATGTTGGTGCATGGTAAATTTTACTTGACATAGAACTCCTCCAGTTAACCTCACTTGATACTGTAGAGATATAGCTACCCATCAAATATGAGAAGAGAGCTGTTACATTTACAGTGGTGATTCTTATAAAGGTCTGAAGTGAAATTAAAAATTAATTTATCATTGCAGAAAGACTCATTGTTTTTGCTACCAACACTGAGATGTTGGTGCATGCATCTGTAATCTGTAATCTTCTGATTATTACTAGTCATGATCAGTTGCACTTGGATCCATGGTGCCTAGGAGTGGTGGCATACGCCAGTAGGATATGCTGAAGAGGCACCAGCCATTCCCCACTACTTGCTCTTCTGGTGAATCTAGTCAGCCTATCTAGAGGTCTTTGTTTTAGGAGGGTCAGCTGCTCCTCATCTAGCAGCAATCAGTTGTCAATATTCCTTTAGATAAGATTGTGGTCTGCTGCTCATTTTCGCAATTCTATGTTGGGTTACTATCTGGGAGTCCTTTTGGCCACCCTGGCCAACAACTCAAAAGAAGGTATCTCCTACCTGGCACTGTTGCTTGTTATATAGCCTTTAGCCATACATATGAACTCTTAAGGCATTATATTGGCCCCTTTAATCTTTGGTTGTACTTTCCTTTTGGGTGTTTAATCCATACAGTTGTTCCAGATAAATTGATTTATTTTTACTCTTAAGGTCATTTGAGGATCTGTTCCTCAGGGATCACATGGGCTTGGGAGGAGCCCCTGGCTCCTTTCTTTTACCAGTTCCGCCTATGTGAAGATAAGTCAAAGGTCCTACTCGACCATGGCTGGCTTTGCTTGGAAGCATGG
>NW_008355824.1:1522348-1531039 GCF_000622305.1 Nannospalax galili
TTGATTGCATCTTTATTGCTGAGTAAAGCTCCATCATATAAATGAACCACATTTTCATTATCCACTTGCCAATTGAGGGACACTTAGGTTACTTCCATCTCTTAGCTATTGTGAAAAGCGCAGCAACAAACATGTATGTACAAGTGTCTCTGAAATAAGATGAGTTCTTTGGGTATATGCCAAGGAATGGTATAACTGGGTCAAATGGTGGGTTCATTTGTAGTTTTTTAAAGAGTTCTCCACACTACTTTCCATAGAGGTTAAACAAGTTTGCAGCCCCACCAGCAGTAGATAAGTGTTCCCCTTTCCCCACATCCTATCCAACATTTGGTATCATTTGTTCTCGAACTAATCCAGTCTGACTGGGGTAAGATGAAATCTTAAGTGGTTTCAATTTGCATTTTCCTAATTATTAGTGATGTTGAACATCTTTTAATATGCTTCACAGCCATCTTTACTTCTTTTGAGAACTCTCTGTTGAGCTCCTTAGCCCATCTTTTAATTGGGTTACTTCTTGTCCTGATTCTCTCTTTTTTGAGTTCGTTATATATTCTGGATATTTACCCTCTGTCGGATGTGTCGCTGGTGAAGGTTTTCTCCCAAATGAAATGGTGATCTTTTTCAAAGGTTAAAAACTCATTCAATTTTATGTCTTACAGGGCTTATACTGAGTTTAATATTGTATAACTGTATTAATTCAACTGTGAACCTAGAAATTTACAGCCATGTGTGAAAGAGATGTATTACTGCTCTGGAGTATGTTACTGAACATGTTAAAGCTGTAATGAAATGCTTCTTCTAATCATGTAGTTATTAAAAGTTAAAAAAATATTACTTAGTGTTAAATAGTAGAGGTGATAAACATTACCAGTAAAATCTACCTGATGACTTTATATCCATTCTCAAGTACTAGGGATCTGAGTGTAATCAGATACATAGTAATAGATTAGAGGCACCTGTGCAAACATCTAAGCGTTAGTAGCATAAAAATGTAGGAAACAGCATATTTTAAAATGAAATGGAGATCTTCTTTAAAGGGTAAAAACTCATTCAATTTTATGTCTTACAGGGTTTATACTGAGTTACATATTGTATAACTTTATTAATTCAACTGTGAGCCTAGAAGTTTACAGCCACCTTTGAAAGAGATGTATCTTTGCTCTAGAATGTGTTACTGAATATGTTAAAGCTGTAATGAAATGCTTCTTCTAATCATGTGGTTATTTGTTGCAGGTTCTCCTTAAAAATAAATAAAATAAACTTAAAAAATTAATCTGTCAGGCATGGTGGCACATGCCTTTAATCCCAGCACTTGGGAGGCAGAGGCAGGTGGATCTCTGTGAGTTCAAGCATAGCCTGGTCTACATAGTGAGTTCCAGGACAGCTGGGGCTACAGGGAGACCCTGTCTCAAAAAAAAGAGAAAAAATTTAATTTATCTGTATTATAAAATTTCAAGTTCTTATATTGTATTCCTTAGATGTAACTAGAGCCACCATTAATTCTGAATTATACAAATAAGGTTGAGTATAAACTCTGTTCATTCATTATTTTTCTAAGTGTCTCCAGATGCTTAGGAATATATATTACATAGAGTACCAATTGAATAGTTAAGTGTGCTGATTATTCTATAAACTCTACCAACTTTTGCTTCTTTGAAGTTTACAGAACATTACTTTGAAATAATGTAGTAGAAAATAAATAATCATATTTCTTTTGGTATTTTAAAATTATTATTGTTTTGTTTTGTGTGTATGAGTGTATTGCCTGCATGTATGTAAGTGCACCCATGTCTTATAGTGCCCATGGAGGTCAGAAGAGGTCATCCGATCCCCTGGAACTGAAGTTATGGATGGTTGTTAGCAGCCATGTGGGTGCTGGAAGTAAACCCTGGTCCTCTGCAAGACCAGCCAGTTCTCTGAACTTCTGAGTCATCTCTCCAACCCCTCTTCTGTTATTTTCTTGACAAACAGAGTCACATTTATTTAGCATTTTTTGAAAGCCAGAAATATTTTAAGTGAATCACAGGTCCCATCTTACATGACTCTCATAAGAGTAAAAGGTTCTTATTTGTGGAAACTAAAGCTCATAGAGTTTCATAAAACTTGGTTAATATTGCATTGCTACTAGTAATGGATTTGATGGGATTCATATTCATGTATTCTGCAAGCTTATTCAATGAATTATGCTGATTTCAATAAAAGTAATAACATGATGACAAAATGTTAAGTATTAGTAGAAGTTTAAACTTGATACATGTTGCAATTAGCCAAATCTGGTCTTGAGCTCACTATGTAGCCAAAGATGACCTTAATTTTCTGATTCTGCTGCCTCTACCTCCCAAATGTTGGGACTGCAATGTGCACCACCATTCCTAGTTTTTGCAGTGTGTTTGTGTCGGAGCACAGTGTTTCCCCCATGCTAGACAAGCACTCTACTAAATTAGCTATATCCACATTCCCTATTTTTTGTTTGTTGGTTTATTTTTGAGATGTAGTCTTGCCTTGCAGCCCAGACCTTAAACTCCTGATCTTCCTACCTCAGCTTCCCAAGTGCTGGGATTTTAGCTGTGTGCCACCAGCTTTGCTTTAATACTTATATATTTTAAAGACATATTGATGAATTTGAGGCAGGATACAAAGATAAGGAAAACTAAGGGGACAAGGGAAGGGAAAGGAGATATCCCAGGAGTCTGGTTGAAGTCTCTTGCCACCCAAGTCAAGAATTCCAGAACAGTTAACCAAATTTACTGTGAAGGCTGCTTGCAAATGGACAATATTTCTTTTATGTAGATATATGTTTAAGTTAGAATACTGAAATATCAGTGAATCATACTTAAGGCCTAAACATAGATGACTTTTTTCCCAGCTGGAAATTTGCACTTTTTTGAAGACTCACAAGAAACCCCATTTGGAGACAGCCTTGACAAGAGGCTGAGGACTGAAATAGGATGGCTGTTAGCACAGATATCCTACAGGCCACAGGAAGCTTCAGGTTTCTACTCTACATGGAATGCAAAGGCACTGAAGGTGATGTTATCTATAAGTGCAGTATCTGGTTCATTTTCTTGGCTAATTACAGAATTAAAAGACAGGAAAAAGGGTTACTATAACTTTTAGGGAATCCTGGCAGAGCCACCATGAGATACCAGGGAAATCAGGGTGCCATCTTGGGGTTCTTAATCTCATTAATAAAAGAATTAAGAACAGACTGGAATGGAAACCCAAATATAACTTATTAAAGTTTAACACAAAAACTCAGGGCAGGCAAGCTGTGAATCTCAAAGCTGTTGCTCAGAGTAGAATGGAGATAAGCCAGTGTGGAAGTCAGTCATTTGGTGGTAGGCAGCCAGAGGATAGGGAGGGGAGCTTTAGAAGATTAGGGAAGTGCAAAGCATCAGAGAGTTTAAAAAGTATTTTAATGCTATGTCCATTATCTGAAAGAAAAAGGCAGAAGAGAAAAAAAGGGTTAGATATGCCTTTCTGAGTCAGGAGTCAAAAAAGCATTCAGACACAGCCCAACTTCTTAGTGGTTCTTAGGGACTGCACTCGGGTCAGGAATTCTGGGAAGGAAAAGTACATAATCTTAAGGTAAACTCACCCTCCTAGAGATGACCCCTAGCCAGGTCCTTGGCCTGCCCAATGGAATTAACTCTCAATGGAGGAGATAAGAACATGTCTCCACTTACAGGGAGATTCCATTCTTCACTATAACAAAAACATATAATATAATAATATAAAATAGTTTGAGTTCTAAGATTTTTTTTTGTGAAAAATCAATCTGAGAGAAACAAGCTTAGTCTTTATTTAGAGTCATTTGCTAAAACTCAGTTCAGAGATATCAGTAATCTAAATGAGGGAGTTATCATTGACCTTAAGAGTATGGAATTGATATGTTTTAGATTCAGAATTCCAAATAAGAATTGTTGATGCATAGAGTGTGGTTAAAAAAAGACATTGCTTGAGGCTCAGTGTGGACAGGTCTGAGTAAGAAACACCAGGGGGGAACATGCCCTTAAAGACTTTTGCTAGTTTCATGCATGGAAGCTCAACCCAATTATCAAAGCAAAGATGAAAAAAATACTTTTGTATTTCCTACAGGAGAAAGGGAAAAATAACCATTCGAAATATACATGAACGTTCTGTCCTTAACAAAGTTCACCTTCTAGAGAAATTACCATACCTGCACTGACTTCAAAGGTTAAAACTGTCCAGTCTTGCCCACTTCTGTTTTTCTGACCTGTACAAAGAGGGAGGGATTGGGACACAAGTCTGAACTCATAAACCACGGGTGCAGTCTCATAAAAACGAGCCAACCTTAGGACTCCAGAGTGCTTCCCTTACCACTATACACCAAAGTCCTGTTTACTGCAGTCACCCTCCGTCATGTCCACTATTCATAACAAATTCCAAGGGATATGAAAAGATAAGACACTTTAGAAAAACAGTAAGTGCCCAAACTAGACTCAGATATGCTGGTAATATTAGAATTATCACAACAGGAGTTTAAAAATATGATTCACAGCCTAAGAGCTCAGGTGGAAAAATGAGAAAACATGGAAGAACAAGTAGAGTGACATAATTCCTATGAATTAGTCTTGAAGAAGTGTTTCAGATAAGAAACACTGTGACAAAGATTAATGCCTTTGATTAACATTGTCAGACAGTAGGCAGGCAGGACATAGCTGAGGAAAATTTGTTTGAATTGGGGATGTCAATATAAACTTCTAAAGTTGAAAAACAAAGAGAAAAAGAGACTGATAAAGAGGAACAGAACATCTAAGACTAAGGGACAGTACAGACGTGGAACATACCAGTGAGGAATGATGGGCTGTAGAAGAAGAGAGAAGGAAGCAGAGGAAATACTTGAAAAATGATTTGGGGTCAGGGGATGGAAAATTGAGAATAAAAGGAATGCTTAACTATTTTATTCCTGTTTCTTGGTAGGAGAAAAATACCTGCATGATCATATGAGTTTGAAAACTTATTCATTGTATTTTATATGATAGTGAAGAAATGAAAGAAAGAGAAAAGAGTGGAACCAATTCAACTGTGACAGACCTTGCAATGTCTTATCTTCTCACATGCATCCTCAAATCATTAGCAAAGCTGAATTACTCAAATTCACAGTATTAGGAAATTAATGTGTGACATGCTTGAGCCTTGTATTCATTGGCACTGGATAGACATAAATTACAGAAACAGAAGTTGAAGCATTTACCTTGCAGGATCCCAGGAAAAGTGTGGCAACTCTTCTGTGTAATCACACTCCTCTACAAGTTGAATCAATATTTACAAAACACATTTGTTTATTTTTAAATAAGGGATAAGACTCCCTGGGGAGTATAATATCAAATAGGGTCTCTAGGCTATATTCTCAATGGGAAATAATTTAATCCAAATTGAAAAAATCAACAGGCATGTTGAAGTTGATTATTAAGAATATTTTGTGCTTCTATAGATAGATTGTAATTCCATTGCTTATTCTTCAACTAGAAAAAAATACTGGTTTTGCTCTAATTAATTAGATTCTTTGTGTTTAGCTGTATCATTGGAGGAAAGGAAGGAGGAAGTTTTTTTCTGGTGAATTTAGGCAATATAATGGTAAGTTTCACTTTGTGCTTTCCAAATATATTGTTTGATATATTATGTGAAATTGAATAATTATTAATTTCATGCAAAGAGGTTTGAACAAACCATGTACAGCCTTTTTTTGTCTTGTATATGTTTGACTGTCTTGTTTGTAATTGTATCATTGCATAATAGTAAGGGTATTTCCAAAGCTCCATGTTCATTCATTTAGATATTCTTCATATATAGATATAGGTATAGTGACTACTTACTATTTTTATCTCTATGATAATTATTGTCTGAAGCAATATTCTAGTAATGCCTATATTATTATACAAATTAAAGTGAGTGCTAGACATAGCAGTAAAATGTACAGAAAAGTGCATATATTAATGACTTTGTTATCCAGTTTCCTATGAAGTTGACTCCTAATAGCATTTCCCAGCTGTGTTTGTGATTGTTAATTCAATTTTTTATTTACAGTGAGGTTATTGATGACTTGCATTTATCTAACTAAATTATGTTTTTAATATTAATGACCGTATTTATTTTTTCTGATCTACATAAAATAATACTTTCAATATAGGAAGATACAAACATTAAGATAAAGCATAAATCAAAGGCAACATTTCACAAACTTTCCTTTTGTAGATTTAACATTTAGCTAAATGGAATTTTAATAATACATTAGTAACACATTGAATGTTTGAGTTAAATTGTTATGGGATGGTTCTATTATTAGCATTTTTCTTTGGTTTCTTTGACAGTAATGGCGATGCTTGGTTCTAATTCCATAAGCATATTTGTTTATGCTGTTAGATTCCTGCTTTTCTGAGAAGCTTGATTCTCATAGAAAATTACGTTGACTATGTTAAATTTCACTCAGTAGTTTAGTTTGAGATTGAAATGACCTACATTCTTTATTTCCCTCAGGGTTTTTACTACTAGGGTTTGGCATGATAATCCATGATAGTAATGTTCAATTCACATCTAGGTAGAAAATTAATACATCAACTAATTACATCTGGGTTTTGGGTTCTTGCTCATGTTGGCAAATTTATGCAGATCTTCATTAGCTCACATGGAAAGATATGGGTAGAGACTATCAAGGCCACAGGGTCAACTTCTTAGTTAGTTCCCTAAAACATGAGAAAGAGTAATTTCAGTTCGAACCAAGGATGCTTCCTTACACAGCAATGTGTGTGTGTTTGGTGTGTGGTGGTTTGTGTGCATGTGGTGTGTGTGTGTGTGTGTGTGTGTGTGTGTATGAGAGAAAGAGAGAGAGAGAAAGAGAGAGAGAGGTATAAAAGAAGCAGAGTTTGTTTTCTAACCATTCCTTGTACTTTGGTTTGGAAAATTTGTTTTATAATTTATAATATATATTCCTCATATTTGCTTAATTCAGTGCCATTTTGAAATGAACTATTATTTGCTCTCTTTTAAAATATTAAATGAATTTAAACCAAGGTACAATCTTTCTTAAATTCAAATGTGTACTTGCAATTCTTACCTATAACTCTAGCATTTCTTAATGGTCCATAAATTGGAAATTAATATTTTTAGGGCAAAATGATTCCTTCTCTCTCAAAAAGGAAGTTGAAATCTAAAACACTGGTAAGTAATATGAATTGATGACAGTGGAAAGGAGGTTTCTGGGAGAAGAAAGCTATAAAGTGGGGTAGATTGGTAGGGAGAAGAGAGGAGGGAAATCAACCAAACACCTTTTTTTCTGAAAATGTAACAATAAAATCTAGCATTTTATATTTAATAAATAATACTTAACATCATCTTTTATATGAATTAAAATTGATGAATTTAATTAATTTAATTTAAATGTTAAATTGTAATTCCAAATTGCTTTTTCAAAATGTATGTTTGAAATTTCTGGGTATTTATAGGGACAAATTGAGTTATTTTGTACTTTTCTGTCATCTTCTCTCTACCCACTTCAAATAAATTTCTTCAACTTACACAGCAGACTACAATAGGCTGTGGGTATCTTGGAAGTGGGAACTATTTTTGTTCTTCATGTCTTCCACAACATTCAGCTCAGTGCAGAACATGGTGCTGCATAAGAACACATAGAAAGTCCACAGAAGCCAGACTCGAGCTTTAAGGTGAATCAGAGAAGATAGCCTACAACAGACTGACAATATTTGAATATTAATCGATGAGTTACCATGAAGAAAAATGATCGGCACACACTTGGAGATTGTTAAGATAAAGGACAATGTAGAATAGTCTATGAAGTAGATCGAATTCACTATGATTGAAGTGTTGAGCGGATGGATGAAGCTTGAAATATTCATGGAGAAAATGTTGAGCGTTATGTGCCTGCACTTAGAGTTTAAATTTTTTTTAAAAGAAAGAGTCTCCCTGTAGCCCCATCTGGACTGAAACTATTATGTAGACCAGGCTAGCCTTGATCTCACAGAGATTTACCTGCTTTTGCCTCACAATTGTTGGAATTAAAGGTGTTCACCTCCATGTCTGCCTAAAGTTTTCATTTCATTATTAAAGCGATACATATTCATTTTGCATTTTTTTTGTCTTTTTGAGACAGGGTCTCCCTGTAGCCCCGGCTGTCCTGGAAATCACTATGTCAACCAGGCTGGCCTTGAACTCACAGGGATCCGCCTGCCTGCCTCTGCCTCCCGAGTGCTGGGATTAAAGGCATGCACCACCAGTCATTTTAGTTTTAACTGGATTGGTAATATAGAGTCTCTCCCCTTTCCCTTTTTCCCCATTTTCTTCCCTCCTATCTCAATCCCATCCACCTTTCTTGATGTTCAACATATATCTATATATTTAATCTATCTATCATCTATCTATATCTATCTATCTATCTATCTATCATCTATCTATCTATCATCTATCTATCATCTATCATCTACCTATCATATTTATCATCTATCTATAGCTATCTATCATCTATCATCTGCTTTACATTTGGCTGTTCAGACTTTCAACATTCTAGTCTAGTGTTGGTTGGATTTTATAATTTTGGTAATAACTTTCTCTATCTATCCATCTATCTGTCTATCATCTATCTAATCATCTATCTACCTATCATCTATTATCTAATCTATCTATCTATCTATCTATCTATCTATCTATCTATCT
>NW_008355824.1:1531241-1534831 GCF_000622305.1 Nannospalax galili
CTATCTAGATATCGCTCTAGCTAGATAGTTCACCATGAAGGCAGAACCAATAGGATGCAGAGAAGTAGATATTATAATGAGGAAGTGCCTTAAATTATGGAGGCTGAGAAGCTTCCTTAATTGAAATGAGCATGATGTAGACTTTAAAGAGTCTTCATCTTGTCCTTGGTTGTAGTTTAAAGACCAAAAACTGTTAATGAGAAGAGAGATGTTTAAGGTCATGTCTGAAGGCAGAAGACACCAACACAAGACAAGTCACAGAGCAGAAAGAGTTTGCATGTTTTTGCATAAAGTGTTGAGATTCTTGTTTCATTCATATCTTACAAATGATTACTTTAGGGCTTCTATAGTTAGGCAGGATAATCTTCATTCAATTTACAAATTCAGTATTAGTCTTCTCATCCAAAAACACCTGCACAGACACATGAAAAATAATGTTCGACTAAATGTTGGGATATGTCATGGCCCAGTTGGTTCATAAAGTTAGTCTTCACCAGTTGTATAAGACTGAGAGAGAAAGGTTTTTATTAAAGGCTAGTTGCTGAAAAACATGGCAAGAGCAAGAATGTAATCAGTCTTTTAGACTTGGTAATAAAAAATGGGCAGATTTGGGGATTTTTTAAAATTTAATTTAATTTTTTAGAATTTTATACATGCATACACTGTATTTACATAATATCTACCTCTTTCTCTCCCTCCAAATTCTTCCTTCTTTCCCCCAATACTCCTTCTCTAATTCATTATCTCTTCTTTTATAACTAGTACTTAGTTACACACACACACACACACACACAGCACCTACTGAGTCTATTTATTGTTTTTATGTACATGGGATTATGGATGACTACTCGTGATTGGATAATCTATCAGTGTGCTTATCCTTGGAGAAAACTGACTCTCCCTCCCTCAAAAGCTGCTTATAGCTCTTCATCTAAGGGTAGGACCCTTTGAAATTTCTCCCATCCCCATTGGCAGGTTGACTTATGTGCTAGTTATGCAGATCTTGTTCAGAGAGCTGTATTGTTGAGATTTCAGGGTACATTATCTCTGTGATGTCTGAGAGACACTATTTTAGGAAGTGTCCTTGTTCTCTAACTCTTACAATCTTCCTGTTTCCCCTTCTGCAATGTACTTTGAGACTAGGTATAGGGGTATTTGTTGTACATATACTAATTTGGGATGAAACTCCAATAGTAACTTTTTCTCTGCATTTTGATTAGCTGTCTGTAGCAGCCTCTGCTGCAAAAAAAAAGCTTCATTGATGAGGAGTGAGAACTATACTTACCTGTGTGTATAAGAATAAGTGTTTAGAATAAAGTTAGAAACTATATTGATTTAGGGAAATGGTAGTACTAGTTTTTCTTCTGGGGTCTATGACTTCTCTAGTCATGGATAGCTGGCTAGGTTTATATTACCAGGTATGAGTTCCCTCATAATAAGCAGATTTTAAGTCCAATTAGACAGCTGTTGGTTACCCCAGAGATAAAAGTGTCATCATTACACCATTATAGATAATTTGGTGGACTGATCACTGTTGTGGTTCATAGATTTTTACAACTGCATAGGAATACAGATTGCTTTTTTTAAAATATTTTATTTATTATTTTTATTTTATGTGTATGAATGTATTGCCTGCATGTATGTGAGTGCATCCGTGTCATGCAATGCCAGGTCAGAAGAGGGCTTTGGATTCCTCTGGAACTGGAGTTAAGGATGGTTTGCAGCCCCCATGTGGGTGCTGGGAATTGCACTTGGGTCCTCTGCAAGAACTGTCAGTGCTCTAAACCACTGAGCCATCTCTCCATCCCTGAAATATGGATTGCTTTTATCCTTTAGTAGTTTCTGACATTGTGACAGCTAGCCCCCAGAGAGGAGGGTTCCAGATCAGTTCCCGCTTGATCCCTATAAGTCTTTGAGTCCCAAGTGTACAGTGTCTTCAGCTATTGGGTTTTACCCTCAAGTTGTGGGAGGCCACCAAGGGCAATAGCGATGGCCTATATTATTTTTGAATCCTCTTAACCCCCTTGACCAAGAACTCAAAGTTAAAGAGAGGCTTTATCGATGATAAAGGAAATATTGACAATATGATGCTTTCACAATTGTTTTCTTATGTGAATGGTGGCACAATTTCATGTTGAGTTTATCCAAGCCATAGATGATGAGATAAATTTGTTTTTATACAGTTTGAACATTAGTTGTCAGTGGAATATCCAGCATAAAACCCATAAGATGGATGATGTGCAATCTGAATTTGAGCATAAACAATTTGGGAGTTAATTTTTGTGAGCAATGGCAGGGTAACAGAGAGGCAAGACAACCCAAGTTATACCATTTATATTACCTGTGTGGGTGACTGGTGTTCTGAAAGTCTCTGTAGATTCTATTTCAGAGTAATTCCTCCTGAAAAGTGAGGTGTTTGGGCTACTATCCATGAACTCTGCTCTGCCATAAACTGAAGCTATTTCCCATGAGTTAGCTCAGCATGCTTTTGTCATCAAAGACAGTGATAGGCAAAGTCTGAGACTAGTTATAAGAACTTATGTCAACACTACATACATATTGGGGAACACCAACACTCTCCCTAATAGAAAGTTGCTCTTATTGGAAATACAATTCAGAGACTTTACAAGGTCACCAGTGTAAGAGAGTGGAATGAAATCTTCAGAGACAGTTTATAATGGAATCCTTTAGGGCACTAAAATTTAACAAAAAGTAGTAGGAGAGAAACCTGTCAAAAAGAATGCCTACTGGGACTGGAGAAATTTCTTGGTAGTTAAGAGCACTGGTTGCTCTTGCAAGGGACCCAGGTTCAGTTCCTAGCACCCATATTGCAGTTAATAACTGTCTAAAACTCCAGTTCTAGGCCTTCTGTCCTCTAGGCTTTGTCTGAATATAGTGCACTTACATCCATGCAGGCAAAACACCCGTACACATAAAATGAAAAATAAATTAATCAGAAAAAAGGAATGCCTACCAACTTCATGTATCTGATATACCTAAAAAATGAGGCATGAATATGCTTGAAACCAAATAGGTTAAGCACTGAAAGCTGTTGGAGTCACCATTTATCTATCCTTTTTATTTCTATTTGGCACCTCTTAGTCCTGTAGTAGCTATAGATATGTTTAATTCATCAATGTGTCACTACTACCTTTATGACACTTGGCATAAGATGTTTACAGATCATAATTTTGTTTTAAACATGCTAACTGATATTACTAAATTTACATATACACATTTTTTGAGAAATGTTAGAAAATATAGTTGAGAAAATCTTGATATCATTAAATTCAATTTTTCCAAGAGAAAAATTTATTCTTGGGACTCCAGTGGCAGCTTAGTTGGTAAAGTGCTTACTGAATATGCATAAAGGCCTGAGTTTCGTCCCTAGACCCCACATAAAAAGGATGGGAATGGTGGCATGCACTTTCATCCCAGCACTGGGGAGGCAGAAATGGGTAGATCCTGGTGCTCAATGACTGACAAGCCTAGCATAGTTGGTGAGTTGTAGGCTACATGCACCTCTGCATATACATGCAGCCACATGAACACACACACACACACACACACACACACACACACACACACAC
>NW_008355824.1:1534968-1541215 GCF_000622305.1 Nannospalax galili
AGTATTTTCTCTATACCTTTATTTTCACTCTCCAAAGGCAGAAACTAATGAACAGAGACAGACAGATATTTGCTTATTCCTTTCCCACACATGTGCTTCATGGACTTGAGGATTTATTCAAAGTCTGGTTTTATTCCAAGCAAGTGTTGATTTACAGATGCACAGTTAAATATTTTTAATTATATACTTCTGTGGAAAAGTTAATCTACATCAAATATGTTCATATGACAATGAAGAAAATGGAATGCTTTAAAGTCTATGAATTTTTCTTTTTTCTCGTAGATCTGTTGCATGCTCTCATGAAAAGGGAAGGTGATCCTTCTTTAGGGTTTTATTTTTATAGACTGTATCTCTTGGCTGTTTATTTCAGGAGTAATCTGTAGAACCAAATCTCACTGAGTTAAGTTGATGTGGGTACTGGATTACAAAAAGTTATCACCCAAGAAAAAGTCTTTGGAGAAGTTGCTGATTTTTAGGGTTTGTTTCCTAGATCGCATATAGTAGCTCACAAGTGTTGAGAACTTCAGTTGCATGGCATTTGATGCTCCCTTCTGTCTTCCACAGGCACTGCATAGCATGTGGTGCACAAACACATACACCCCCCACATATCTATATTTCACATAAAATACATTTTTAAAATGTTCTTGGTGAAAAAACTTAATTTTCTAAATTTTGATTTCTGTCAACCTTAATTTCCTCACTGACAAATAGAAATAGAAAAGGTTGGTTTGCAAATCACTATAAAATTAAACATATTTTAAGTACCACTGCAATGTGTAGTACAAAGAGATTTTTTGCTAAAACCAGATGATATTAATACCATCATTATTTTTGCTATGTATATGTTCTGTGTAAATAATTATTAAGCAATGATCTAAAGTAGAGTCTTTTAAAGCTTCTCTAATACAAGTTGCTAGAGTCAACCATTAGGGTTATTGTTCTTCATTTAGTAGAGATCTTGAAGGATGGGTGGAGGAGCTTGAGAATGTGTATTTCTTTTTAAAAAATTACTTCTTTTTAAGTATATGAGTGTTTTTGCCTGCATTTATGTAAGTGCACCATGTGCATGCAATGCCTAAGGAGGGCAGAAGAGGGTGTTGGATCCTCTGGAGCTGGATTTAGGGATGGTTGTAAAATGCCATGTTGGTGCTGGGAACTGAACTTGGGTCCCCTGAAAGAGAATCTGGTTCTCTTAACTACTGATCCGTTTCTCTAGCACTAGAGAAAGTGAATTTCTAAGAAGTGACGAGGTCATACTAATATTGTTTGTTTAGAAGCAATACCTTGAAAAGCACTGACACCGAAAGATAACTCAAATGTAGTGAAGTAAAGCTTTTCCACCAATGTTACTTCTTACAGTCCTCTGTGACTGGTGATACTACTTTACTTTAAACATTAGAGCTCCCATACTTCCTTTAAAATGTTCAGTCTCTACTTCTAAATCATGTAGTGCTTCCATTTACTTCAACAGCAGTGTGAATCTTCATGTTCTGAAATTGTGTGATACTTTGATGGGTATAGTAGGTCAAGTGAATTTAAAAAAAAATGAAAGAAGTCTTTCCTCTGTTGGATGTATTTGAGACAAAACAATAACATGATGCAATTTTTTGGTTTGCTTTCTTTCTTTTTAAATACTTAAAATCTTTATTGATACATAGTTCATGCAATATAAAAGCTGTTTATTTCATACCTGTAACTCAGTGATCTATAGTGCTGTGAAATTAATGTAATCATTATCAAAATTTTAAGCTTAGAAAATTTCACGTTGTTTTAATTTGTATTGCTCTGTCATGAATACGCTATTCATTTTGTCAGGAAGCTTGTTCACTAAAGTAGGGATGGTTACTTCACTTGCCTTTAATTTAGATAACTATGTAAGTTAATGATACTTCCAATTTTATCTTGTGAGCCAGATTTACTTACACTGTTGAGTGACCTATCATGTTACTGGTAATGAGCACCCAGATTATATAATTTCAGTCATAACAAGCAGAAAGGAAAAAAAAAACCTCTTCAAAGACCATGTTTAATCAGAAATATCTCAATAAGCCACAACTTAACCAAATCTCTCAGTGTTGTTATTCAACTAACAATGTTGCCAGGTGTCTTGAATCTAAATGTAGTGCATGACACATAGACACTTCAGCAGCAAAGATCAATTGTTCCCAAGGAAAGCACATATTTCAAAAATGTTAGGTACTGACTGATATTTTGAACAACTTTGATGTGCTGTTAATGAAATTTTAAGCTATATATTAAAATAATATTAATTGCCACAAATTATGCATAAAATACCACTCAATGTTCAGATTCTTAAACTTTAGGGACACATCTGCAAACACTACTTTCCCTCTCTGTACTCATGCCTTATGAACTCATCCAAATGGGAACTTACCTTGTTTCACTGTTGTAAATACCATCTCCAGGCTAAATTAGTATATTTAGCTTGAATTAGGTTGAGCGCTGAACTCCAGAGTCTTGTAACCAACTGTATATTTGGGGTTCCTATAGAATTGAATTTGTGTTCCCAAATGATTTTTGGTATAGACCCATCCACTGGACCTTGGTTAACTTACCAAGAGTCACACCCTTAAAAGAGACTGATTCTCCCCTTCTCAGCAGTCATCAGTTTCCAAGAGTCGGTGAGGTAGGGTTGGGGTTTCTTCCCAACTCCCCACTTTTGTGCTGAGATTTTAGTCTGGCCCGAGCTCATGTGGTACTTGTGCATACTCACATCATTGCTTTGCGTTCATATGAGCAACTGAGCAGATGTCTGGAAAACTCCATTTTCTTGAAGCAATTCTCTACCTCTGGCTCTTATAATCTTCCTGCCTCCTATTCCAAAGTGGTCCCTTAGACTTTGGAGACAGAATTTTGATGTAGGTATCCTATTCAGGGATAATCACTCTTCAGTCTCTTATTTTTTGCACATTGTGAATTTCTGTGAGAATTTCCATCTACTACATAAGGAAATTTCTCTGGTGAGAGTTGAAAGATGCATTAATCTCTGGGCATAACAAGTCATTAGGAGTCACGCTACTACTGTATCTGTTTAGAAGAATAATAGTATTAGGTTATTAGGTTCTCCCCTATGGCCTGTGGTCCATCTAGCTTCATCTTCCTAGGACTGATATCATTGTCAGTTATAGGCTCCATCCTATTAATATAATTAGAAAGTGATTGGTTACTCCTATAATATTCATGCCACTGTTGCACCAGAGGTTATATCTTGTTGGGACAGTTCTTGAAGCACACAGGATTCACGGGTGGATAAGGTTAATAATTAATTTTTCTTCTGGTTCCATGCATAGAAGCTTCCAGTAGTATGAAAGCTAGATAGCAGAGACGAAGTTTGAAGTGAGTACCAGGTTGATTTCACCTTGTTTTCTCTACAGCCCATGTAGGTAGTATCTTCAGCAATAGATTTTTACTGTCAAGTTATGGTGGCTAATCAAGAGTAGGGATGATGGCTAGTGTTGATTGATCCTCTGTGGGACCCCTGTTCAACAGCTTCAAAAGAGGGAGTCCACCCCTTGCATTGGGATGTTTCCTGGCTAACCTATGGTATCTAGTAGGAACAATTTTCCCTTGTTATAAAGTAACTTGTTTTAATCTCCTCTAATATGTGTATGTTAAGAAATTTCTATGGCAGTAAGGTTTTCCTATGACTTTTCCTAATGGACTTTACTGCTAGTTATCCCTCTCTATATTCTCTCCTTAATCTCTTTAAAAATAATTGATTGTGAGCAGGAGTGGTGGTGCATGTCTGTAATCCGAGAGCTCATGAGGCAGAGGCAGGTGGATCTTTGTGATGTCAAAGCTGGTCTGAGCTATATAGTGAGTTCCAGGCCAGCTGGCACTGGAGGGAGACCCTATCTCAAAAATTTTAAAAAAATACTTGCTTAAACTATAAAAATGGGGCATGAGAAAAAATATGAAACAAATGAAAAATGAGGAGAGAATTGGAAGAATACTGTTGTAAAACTTAAATTTTTAAAAATTACATTTCTTTGTGTGTGTGTATGTGTGTGTCTGGGTGTGTATATGCAAGTATGCACATGTGAAGATCAGAGAATAATTGGAAATGTTGATTCTCTCCTTCCACGATGAGTGCCTGGTACTATTCCCAAGTTGGTAGCGATTAACTTCACCTGCCAGCCATCTCTCTGCACCAAGACTTTTACAATTATGCAAACCAGAAAGGGAAAAAATAAAATATCAAAGAAATAACTTTGATTATTTCTACTTTTTATAAAATGATAAACTTGATACAACTTTGGACAGATGATTTGGATAAAAGGCTGAAAACACAAATTAGTAACATTAGGAAAGAAAGGTGATATACCTCAAGATATAATTATTTAATTTTCAGAAATTAAGAGGACAATAATGAAATGTTATAAATAATTTTACACCTATAAATTTAACAATGGAAGTAATATAGACATTTAATTGATGACAGACTGCAAAAGATCCGTCAAGAAAACTAATCAGTCAAAAACAGTCCTATAGTGAATAAATCAATTGCATCTGTCTTTGAAGTCCTTCCCACAAAGAAAACTCAAGGCCATGAGAACTTTGCATGTGAATTCTATTGAACATGTAAGGAAGAAGTAATATTGATAAAATGAAAGGAGAAAATATATTTTGTAGCTCCTTACATGATGTTAATATTTTTCTGATACCAAGGTTGGCATTTTTCTGATAAAGACATGCAAGAAAAGATAACTGTAAACCAGTGTTTCTCAGAACACACAAACATGTACACTAAATAGAGTTTTAGGAATTTGAAGCTAATAATATATGAAACAATATTGACTAGTGACCAAGAAGAATTTATCCTTGAGCTATAAGTGTAGTATTTAAAATATTATCAATGTAATTCATCCAATTAATAAAGTTAAAGACTATATAAGCATCTCAATAAAGAAGATAATTTTAAAAAATATATAACACCCTTGGCATCATAGGAACACCAATGAGTCAGGAATAGAAGAAGACTTCCAACTGCTAGTTATGGGTAATAATGAAAAAAAAAACCCTGGATAACTTAGTTTTGGTAGTAAAAGTCTGAATGCTGTTTACTAGAGATTAGATAACCTCTCAGGGAGCTAGTTTCTGGCATAAACTCATTCACCCTCCCCCAGCACTCATTTATTACTTGTAGCTCTTCATCTTGAGGTGGGACATTGTGACATTCCCCCACATCCTCCTTGGCAGTAATTGATTTTGTTATTATGCAGATCTCATTAGATTACCATATTTTAAAGATTTCATTGGTATGGCTTCCCTATCATGTCTAGAATGCATTAACTAGCAGCAGCAGGTCTCTTGTCCTTCTGGCTCTTTCTTTCTGTCTCCTCTTCTGTGATGTTCACTGAGGCTTAGGTGTAGAGATTGTATTAGATGTGTCACTTACAGCCAGTCACTTATCTAATGCCAAATGGACAGCCCTAAACCTAGGCATACATGAACACCACTAAACAGGCTCAGTGAATTATAACATTAAAAAGATATAGATATAGATAGATATATAGATATGCACACACACCGCACACATTGTGGTGTGTTTGTGTAACAATAATAAAAAAGAGGACAACAAAATGAGAGGGAGTAAGAGGACATAGGAATAATTGGTGGGAGACTGGTCAAATGGAAATAAAGCAAAGGCAATACTCATGTATGAATTTCTTTTTTTTTTTTTACATCTTTATACACTAACTCAAAATAGATCACATACTTAAGTGTAAATCATATAGCTGTAAAACTTTTAGGAAAAAAGTGGAAAATCTGTACCACAGTACTAGGCAAAATATTCTGTTGCTTGATACTAAAAATATTCTTTTTTTTTTTAATGTCACTGGGGACTGAATACATTTTATTGTTTCTTGTTCACCCATTTACATGCACATTTCAGTGAAAATAGAGGTGCTATCCTTGATACAGAATATTCCAAAATTATACAACATATGACCTGAATTTTAAATATCATCTCACTTTAAAAAAAATTATTTATTTAATAACCACATACTTAGAAGAAGCATTTCATTACAACAGCATTTACATATTCAATAACAATTTTCTGAGCTAAGAAGCATCTCTAAAAATTGGCTATAAATTTTTAGGTTTAGAGATGAATTATTACAGTTATACAATATTGTACTCAGTATAAACCCTATAAGACATAAAATTAAATGAGGTTTTAACCTTTAAAAAAGATTTCAATTTAATTATTAAAATATACAT
>NW_008355824.1:1541323-1547477 GCF_000622305.1 Nannospalax galili
TTAGTAGTCACAGTCCTTGGCATCTGAGCATGGATATAAAGTCATCAGGTAGATTTCAATGGTAATGTTTTTCACATCTACTAATTATTAAGGAGCAAATGTTTATGCTTTGAAGAATTATTATTTTTAATCATTATATTTTTTAAATTTTTAATAACTACATGATTAGAAGAAGCATTTAACTATAGCTTTAACATATTCAGGAACACAGTACACAGAGTACATCTCTTCCACAAGTGGGTGCAAGTTTCTAGGTTCACAGTTGAATTAATACATTTATACAATATTGAACTCAGTATAAGCCCTGTAAGACATAAAATTGAGTTTTTAACCTTTAAAAAAGATCTCCATTTCATTTTAGAATATATTGTTCCTTGCAGAAAGACTCATTGTTTTAGCTACTAACACTGAGATGTTGGCATCTGCATCTCTAATCTGTATGTATCTGATTATTAGTAGTCATAATTGGTTGCTCTTGGATCCTTGGCGCCTGTGTATGTTTATAAAGTCATCGGGTAGATTTCAATGGTAATGTTTATCACCTCTACTAGTTAACATGACGTAAATTTCCATGCTTCCTCCTCAAATATAATACATTTTAAAAAATTTGTTGATTTGTGTGTGTGTGTGTGTTAAATGTCCATGTTTCCTCCTCAAATATAATACATTTTAAAAAATTTGTTGACTTTGTGTGTGTGTGTGTGTGTGTGTGTGTGTTTCACACAGAACATCCCTAACCATCTTATTGAACTATACACCCACTTCCCAGATGGCACCCTCCCATAGCCTCCCTCCCCCCACTAGAGCACTTTTACTCTGATATCTCTACTACTGTCTGCTGTGTTATAGGTACCCTAGCCGTTCCCCACTACTTGCCCTTCTGGTGAATCTAGTCAGCCTATCTAGAGGTCTTTGTTTTAGGAGGGTCAGCTGTCCCTCATCTAGTGGTAATCAGTTGTCTATATTCCTTTGGATAAGATTGGGGTCTGCTGCTCATTTTCCCAGTTCTATGCTGGGTTACTATCTGGGAATCCCTTAGGCCACCCTGGCAAAAAACTCTAAAGAAGGTATCTCCTATCTGGAATTGCTGCTTGTTATGTAGCCTTTAGCTATGCATATGGACTCTTAAGGAATTATATTTGCCCCTTTAATCTTTGATTATACTTTAATCTTTGATTATACTTTCCTTTTGGGTGTTTAAGGGATACAGGTGGTCAAGATAAACCAATTTATTTTTACTCTTAAGGTCATTTGAGGATCTGTTCTTCAGGGGTCACATGGACTTGGGAGGAGCCCCTGGCTCCTGTCTTCTACCAGTTCCACCTAGTGAAGATAAGTCAAAGGTCCTGCTCCACCATGGTTGGCTTCCCTTGGAAGCATGGAGGAAATAATTCCCCTGTGTTGACCCTCCTCTTTGTAGACTGGACACTGGTTCAAGCCCATCTGGTGGGATCTCCTCAGCCTCCTTGATCAAGAGGACAGATGACCCACCACCATTACAGGACATTTTGAGAGATGCACATAGTTCCCTGGAAACTAGTTGACCTAGGAGGGCAAGGAGCAAATTCTGTCCTTTATGTCCCTCTGACCAAATTATTATAGGCCTCAAAGTATGTCTGTTAAACATCCAAGAACGTTAGTTCCACCAGTCTGGTACTTTTAATTACTGTGTATCATGTAGATAAATCTTGGGCAAAGACAAATTGTTCTCAGATAAACCTTACCTAGACATATATTTCTTGACCTACTATGTATAATTTGTCAGTCAGTTGTAGGAGTAATATGGTTCCTGCTGGTTTTCAAAACTAGCTAGGCATTATTTGGCTCTCACATTGTGTCACCCCTCCATCATGGTTTTCCCATTTAAGGTGCCTCAATTTCCCCCCTTTCTCCCTTAATAATATCCTTCTCCCATGGTCCTACTGCTCTTGAGCTCCTTCTTTCCCTTTATCCCCTAGGTTCCTTGAATACACTTCCCTCCTCCTCCATTAAACTAACCCAATTTTTATCCATATCTCCCTTATTAAGGCCTGTTTCCTACTGTTCTTCTCTTTTAGTTTCTTTCTTTTCCTTTACCTCCCTCTTTCCTTTCCATTATCCTGGTTCCTGTGGTTATGTCCGGATACATACTCACATATCAGGATTTGGCTCTAAGATCCACATTTGTGGGAAAACATATGTCGATTTTTTTTCTGAGTCTGTGTTATTTCACTTAGTATAACAGTTTCTAGTTCCATCCATTTACCTGTAAATTTCATGACTTCATCTTTACTGCTGAGTAACTCTCCATCACATAAATAAACCACATTTTCATTATCCACTCATCAATTGAGGGACTCTTAGGTTGCTTCCATATCTTAGCTATTGTGAAAAGAGCAGCAACAAACGTGAATGTACAAGTGTCTCTGCAATAGGATGTGTTATTTGGGTATATGCCAAGGAGTGGTATAACTGGGTCAAATCATAGGTTCATTTGTAGTTTTTTAAGAGTTCTCCACACTGCTTTCCATAGCAGTTGAACAAGTTTGCATCCCTACGAGCAGTGGATGAATGTTCCCCTTTCCCCACATCCTTTCCAACAGTTGGTATCATTTGTTATCTTGATCTTAGCCAGTCTAACTTGGGTAAGATGAAATCTTAAAGTGGTTTTAATTTGCATTTCCCTAATTATTAGTAATGTTGAACATCTTTTAAGATGTTTCATAGCCATCGTTACATCTTCTTTTGAGAACTCTCTGTTCAGCTCCTTGGTCCATCTTTTAATTGGGTTACTTCTTGTCTTGATTCTCTGTTTTTTGAGTTCATTATGTATTCTGGTTATTAAACCTCTGTTGGATGTGTTGCTGGTTAAGATTTTCTCCCATTCTGTGGGTTTTCTGTTCACTTCCCTGGTTGCCTCCTTTGATGTACAGAAGTTTTTAGGTTAATGAATTCCCATTTGTTAATTACTGCCCTTTATTCCTAAGCAATTGATGTCCAGTTTAGAAAATCCTTTCCTACACCTATATCTTGTAGGCTTTTTCCCAATGTATTCTAATAGTTTCAGAGTTTCAGGCTTTACATTGAGGTATTTGATCCATTTGGAATTGACTTTTGTTCAGGGTGAAATATAGGGGTTCATTTTCATTTTTCTGTAAGTGGAGATCCAGTTTTCCAAGGACCATTTGCTTAACATGCTGTCTTTTCTCCAGTGAATATTTTTGGCCCCTTTGTCAAATACAAGGTGGCTGAAATTGCATTTACTCATATTTGGGTCTTCAATTTTGTTCCAGTGATCTATGGGCCTATTTTTGTGTGAGTACCATGTTGGTTTTATGACTATAGCTCTGTAATAGAGCTTAAAATCTGGTACAGTAATTGCCCTGGCATTGCTCTTAGTGCTCAGGGTTGTTTTGGCTACCTGAGGTCTTTTGTGCTTCCATATGAATCTTAGGATTAGCATAGCTTTTTCCAATTCTGTGAAAAATGTCATGGGAATTTTGATTGCCATTGCATTGAATCTATACATGACGTTTGGTAGGATGGTCATTTTCAGAATATTAATTCTTCCAATCCATGAGCGTGGGAGGTCCTTCCATCTTCTGATGTCTTCCTCAATTTCTTTCTTTAAAGATTGAAAATTTTCATTGCAGAGCTCTTTAATGTCTTTGGTCAAGTTTATTCCGAGATATTTTATTATTATTTTTTTTGCAGCTATTGTGAAGGGGAGTATTCCCACGTGCTCTTTCTCTTATTGCTTGTTATTGGTATATAGAAAGGCTACAGCCTTTTGTAGGTAAATTTTGTAAACTGCCACTTTACTGAATGTGTTAATAATTTCTAGGAGTTTTTGTGTGGAATTCTTCGCCTTTCTTAGATATAATATCATATCATCTTCAAAAAGGGATAATTTGATCTCTTTTTTCTAATTATTACTCCTTTAATTTCCTGCTCTTGTATTATTGCTCTTGCAAGAGTTTCAAGCACTATGTTAAAGAGATGTGGAGATAGTGGACAGCCTTGTCTGATTCTTGATTTCAATGGGAATGCAGCCAGTTTTCTTCCATTTAGAACAATGTTGGATATGGGTTTTTTATACATGGCTTTAATTATGTTGAGGTATGTTCCTTCCAGTCCAGTTCCCTCTAGGACTTTGAGCATAAATATATGTTGAATTTGTCAAAGGCCTTGTCTGCATCTATTGAGTTGACCATGTGGTTCTTGTCTTTGAGTGTATTTATATGATTTATGACTTTTATTGACTTACGTATATTGAACCATCCCTGCATCTCTGGGATAAAGCTAACGTGATCATGGTGGATAATCTTTTTGATGTGTGTCTGTATGCAGTTTGCAAATACCTTTTTTGAGAATTTTTGCATCTATGTTCATAAAGGATATGGGTCTATAGTTTCCTTTTTTGGTTGTATTTTTACTTGGCTGTGGTATTAGAGTGATACTGGCTTCATTGAAGGCATTTGGAAGTCCTCCCTCCATTTCTATTTTTTTGAATAAAATAAGTAGTATTGGATGTAGATCTTCTTTAAATGTCTGATAGAATTTGCTGTAAATCCTGGGCTTTTTTCAGTCATGTGGTTTTGTGTTACTGTTTCAATTTCTTTTTGTGTTATGGGCCTGTTTAAGCTGTTAATCTCTTCTTGGTTTAGTTTTGGTGGTTCCCATGCCTTTAGATATGCATCCATTTCTTTTAGGTTTTCAAATTTAGTAGCATATAGGTTTTTAAAGTATTCCCTTATAATGTTCTGTATCTCTCTGGTGTCTGTTGTGATGTTTCCCCTTTCATCTCTGATTTTGTTGATTTGGAGGTGCTCTTTCTTTCTTTTGGTTAACTGGGCTAGCGGTCTGTCAATCTTGTTTATCTTCTCAAAGAACCAGCTCTTGGATTTGTTGATTCTTTGTATTGTTTTCTTTGATTCAATTTCATTGATTTCTGCCCTGATTTTTGTTATTTCTTCTTGTCTGCTGGGTTTGGGTTTTGTTTGCTGTTGCTTTTCAAGTGTGTTGAGTTGCAATGTTAAGTCATTTATTGGTGTTCTTTCCGATTTTTTGATGTAGGTACTGAGAGCTATAAACTTCCCTCTAAGGACGGCTTTCAGCGTGTCCCGGATGTCTTCTTATGCTGTATTGTTCTTTTCATTTAGTGCCAGGAATACTTTTATTTCTTTCTTAATTTCTCTTTTGACCCATTCACCATTCAGGAGTGTGTTGTTTAATCTCCATATGTTCATGTGGTGATTAGCGCTTCTTCAGGTGTTGATTGTAAGCTTTATTGCAGTGTTGTCTGATAGAATGCATGGAATTATTTCAATCTTTTTTTATTTTTTGAGGTTTGTTTTGTGCCCCAGTATATGGTCAATTTAGGAGATGGTTCCATGGGGTGCTGAGTAGAAAGTATGTCCTTTGGTGCTTGGGTGGCATACTCGGTAGATGTCTGTTAGGTCCATTTGATACATGGTATTGTTTAACTCAGATGTCTCTCTGTTAACTCTCTTCCTTGTTGACCTATCTAATGGAGACATTGGGATATTGAAGTCCTCTACTATTAATAAGTTGGGATTAATCTGAATCTTAAAGTCCTGTAGTATTGTTTTTATGAAGTTGGGTGCACCAGAGTTTGATGAATATATGTTCATGACTGTAACATTTTCTTGATTTATTATTCCTTTGATCAGAATAATGTGGCCCTCTTTATCTCTTCTGATTAGTTTTACTTTAAAGTCTGTTTTGTACAGATATTAGAATTGCTACACCTGCTTTTTTCTTAATACCATTTGCTTGGTATATTTTTTTCCATCCTTTCACTTTAAGAGAGTGTCTGTCCTTGAAAGTGAGATGAGTTTCTTGCAGACAACAAAAAAAGGGTTTTGCTTCTTAATCCATTCACATAATCTGTGTCTTTTAACTGAGGAGTTAAGTCCATTAATATTTAAAGTTATTAATGAAAGATGGGTATTGAATCCTGTCATTTTTACTTCTGTTTACATTCATGATATAACTGTACTTTTCCACAGTTATACCTTCTTTGAATTTCTTTCCGCAACCCCTTGGGTATAGTCATTCCTTTCTTCAGCTCTTTGTATTGCTTCCAGAACTCTCTGAAGGGCTGGTTTTGTGGACATGAATTCCTTCAGCCTATTTATGTCATGGAAGATTT
>NW_008355824.1:1547546-1583265 GCF_000622305.1 Nannospalax galili
GTTTCTTTTCTGATCCTGTCTCTTTGGTCCAGGCTCTTCTGGCTTTCATAGTTTGCACTGAAAAGTCAGATGTAATCTTAGTGTGTTTTCCTTTATATATGACTTGTTTCTCTTTTGCAGCTTTCAGTATTGTCTCTTTTTTTTGTATGTTTAGTGTTTTTACTATGATGTGCCATGGAGAATTTCTTTTCTGGTCCTGACTGTTTTATGTTCTATATACTTCTTTTATTTGTATGGGCATGTCTTTCTTTAATTTGGGGAAATTTTCTTCCACGATTCTGTTGAAAATCTGGTCCATGCCATTATCTTGGGATTCTTCTCCTTCCCTTATACCTATGATTCGTAAGTTTGGTCTTTTTATGGCATCACACAATTCCTGCATATTCCAGTCTTGTGATTTCTTAAACTTTTCATAATCTTTGCTTGAGTGGTCTAGTTCGTCCACTTTATCTTCCAGTCTTGATACTCTGTTTTCCATTTCATTCACCCTATTGGTGAGACTTTCTCTGGTCTGTTTTGGTCGTTTCTAATTGGCTTACTGATTGTTTTAGTTCCTTCTTCATTTGATCTTCAGTATTCTTCAATATTTCTAACTCTTTTCTGAATTCATTTATAATTTTATCCTTATCTTCCTTCAGTTCTTTATTTCTTAGTTTGTGTGTTCTTTAAATTCACTGAATTCTTTTATCATGTTTTTAACTGTTCTTTTGAGTTCCATGTCCTGCATTATCTCTAGGGGGTTCTCATTGTACTCCTCTAGAGGACTATTGATATTTGGTGGGGATATACTATTTTGATTTTTCATGTTATTACTTTTCTCTGTGACTTTGGCATGTGGATTTCTTTTGTAGATTCTGGCTCTTCTATGAGACTCAAGCTTTCCTTTGTTGAGTTTAGTTCTGCTTATTTTTGTAAACTTTATGTGCCTTTGTAGTTTACTTGTTGGACATTGTTCATCTAAGCTTCCGGTTCTCTCTTTTGAGTTTATTTTGGAGTGGTCAGATTGCTTTTGTCTTCAGGAGTTCCCACAGAGGCCCAAGTCAGATGAGGATCAGATCCTCTCAGGCTTTCTCCTAAGGTCTGGATCCCTCAAGGAATGATTTTGACCTCAGGGATTTGGGGGTTGGACTGGCCTGGGAGCCGGGTCCAGGAAAGATGCTGATCTAGTGCAGCTGGTGGCTGTGCCACACAGAGATGCAAAGGAAGATGAGGGCGGGAAGAGGCCCCAAGGGCTACTTGGGACTTCACTGAGGAACTGGCTTGGTTTGGATGCAAAGGATCAGGAAGAGAAAAGGTCAGCCTTGGTGTCCATAAGGAGGCTGGCAGGTTGTGCAGGTCCAGGGAATTAGAGGGAGGTGAGGGTAGGGCCAGGCCAAAAGTTCTCCTCAGGACCCTAGAAGGAACTGAGGTGGTCTGGATGCAAAGGATCAGGTAGCAGTGGTGGTTCCCTAGGTGTCTGGCGCGCCAAGAGAATGAATGGGACAGGACCCAGGCTAGGAGGAGAGACCAGGGGGCGAGATGGGATGGTGAATGAGGCTAGGGAGAGAAAGGCCTGTGGGTAGGAGAGAGGCCTTTGGGTTGTGCAGGCCCAGGGAAGCAGAGCATGCATGAACTTCTTAAAAATAAAAAAACTAAAAGCCTGAATTCTTTCCCAGTGGGGTCAAGAAAAGCAGCATCCTTGATCTCACATTTCTTTTGAACCTTGATTGTGGTTTCTTGATGCAGTCTAGGAAAAAGAACAAAATTAATCCAGATTGATAAGAAACAATACTCTTCTTGTGTACCAATGACATGATTGTGTATATATAATTATTAATGAGATGCTAAAGAAATTTTCTGAACCAATAATTGAGTTTAGTGACATTGAAAGACTTGAGTTCAATGTACACACCATATTTGTGTTTCTATGCACCAGAAATGAACAATTAGTGATTAAAGTTATGATAAATACAGTTTACAATAGCATAAGATGTAAAATGAATGGACATCAAATGCTGTAAAATATTGCTCAGGGAAAATGGAAAAGCCTTAATTGAGAGAATAGATATTCCTGTTCATAGGTCATGAGGCTGGGCACTGTTATGATATAAATTGTCTCCTAATCAAACTTTAGATTCAGTATAATCCTAATAAAACTCATAGAACTATAAATTGACAAGCCAATTCTAAAATCATGATATAGAGTGCTTTGGCAACCTTTAAACAGACAGCAAAGTTGAAGGAATAATGCTACTTGATACTAAGACTCAGTATAAGACTGCATTCATCAAGAGAGTATAAGACTGACACAGAGTTAGGCAAATATCAACAGAACAAAAAAGAGACCCAAGAGTTAGCCCAATAGCTATGGAAAGAAATGACTGCTTGTCCAAAAATAACAGTTCAGAGCAATTTCATCCACTGGAGTCTAGTCAACCTTTCTGGAGATGTAAATCAGACAAGGGCCCAGAGTTTGTGAGGTAAATGGGTGGCAGGAGGCACTAATCTGGGAACCTTTGGAGATTATTACTGGATGACAGAATAGGCTGGGTACAAATGCTTTTCTGGATGAGACTTAATATGTGTGGAAGAATATGTGAAGTCCAGTGGGGGCGGGGTAGGGAACATGGATGGGGGAGGGTCTAAATTTAATTAAGTGTTGTATGAAATGTACAAAAGCTCAGCAAAAAAATTCAAAAAAGAACAATTTAGTATATAAGTGATATTTTCAATAAACAATGCCAAAATATTTAGACATCTGTCTGTAATAAAATTATTCTTAGTCCTTACCTCACACTACATAAAAGCTACTGAAATTGGATCATTCATATTAATGTGGAAAGTAAAGTTAGAAAATGAAAGAAGGGAAGCCTATTAGAAAAATCTTTGTGACTTAGGATAATGAAAGTTTTCTTAGACGTCATGTGCAAATCCCTAATAAAACCCATACTTAAAAAAAAATTAAAGCTTGGGCCAGGCATGGTGGCATATGCCTTTTATCTTAGCACTTCGGAAGCAGAGGCAGGCAGATCTTTGTGAGTTCGAGGCCAGCCTGGTCTACATAGCTAGTTAAAAGATAGCTGGGGCTACAAGGAGACCCTGTCTGAAAAAAAGAAAAGAAAATTAAAACTCTGGTCTTTGAAAGACTTTGCTAAGAAAATAAAAATTTAACTTTAGACTTGGAAGAAATATTTGAAAATTACATATCTGATAAAGGCTTTTAATCAGAGGTTGATAAATAATCCAATAAAAATGAGTAAAATTTGATATATGAGGAAAATATAATTCACTGAAGAAGAAATATGGATGTTAGAGATGGTAGTTTGAGAAGACGCTTGGCATTATCAGTCATGAGAGAACAGCAAATTCAAATCACAAGACATTACCCCAGGTTTACAAGACTGAATCACATTAAAAAGAAATCAAATTTTGGCAAGGTTGTGGAGGGATGGGAATTCTTACATACCACTGGCAGGTATGTAAAACAGTACAGACACCCTAGAAAACAGCTTGGCACTTTCTAAAGAAATATTTATGTGTCCTGTGTTCCAGCCACCCCATTCCTAAACAATATTACAGATTAATGGAGGTGTATGTCCGAAGACAGGTGGAATTTCAATTACAATGTCCCCAAACCTGGGAACACACAAATGTCTATAATATCTATCAATACATGAATGCTTAAACAGTTGTCTTATTTATTTAATAGAGAGTGCTATTCAGAACAAAAAGGAAAAGTTAGTAATACCTTCACTATGGAATGAAAAAAATAAAACTAAAGAGATTGCATATTATATTTATTCATTTATATAACATTCTATAAAATGGAAATTAATCTTTACTGATATAAAGTAGATAACTGGATAACTGGTAATGGTATTTGATCCAGGAATGGCATGATAAAGAGGTACAAAGGAGCATGGACATGTTTCAGGGGTAGTGGAATATTCTTTACCTTATAAAGATAGATTCACAAGTTTATACATTTGTCAAATCTGATCAAGCTGAAGGCTTTAAATATATGCAGTTTTCTATATGACAGTCATGTATATTATACACTGATAAAGAAAAAAATCAATATTTGAATTCAAATAGTTTTCTTTTATTCAGTCAGCTAAATGCAAAACATTAAATAGTTTTTAGGATTATAAATATTGTAATAAACCCACACTCTAAACTTTAGTGTTTGTACTATTTAGACTTTAAGAAGCAATTTTTTCATTAAAAACAAACATATTTAAGCAAAAGTATTGAAAAGATTTTCTCTCAAACGTATTTTTTGTATGTGATTTTTTTTACTGACTTTTTAAAAAAAATTTCATGTATTTTCCACTCAAATCCAGTCCCCCTCCCCCATCCATGCCTCCCCATATCCCCCCACAAAATCCTATGCACTCTGCCATACATGCCGAGTCCTATTCTTTCAGGTGTTTGTACCTCAGTGTCCCTCAGTGTAAATGTGTCAATTGGTGTCTAGTCAGTCCATCCAGTGGTTGTATGTCACTCATACTCTCCCTCATCCAGCAGTAACCATTCTCAAACAGTTCTCAATCTAGTGCTGGCCTGCCACCTATTTCTCACTTCCCCTTTGGGCCCTTGTTTAATTGAGCTGACATGGGTCTTGTGCTCAATGTCACCTCTGCCACAGGCTCACATGAGCAAGCCTCCAGAGGCCTAGAAGCCTCCATCTCCCTGTCTGTGTTCATGAACCAGTCCTGGTTCTTACATTCTTTCCACCTCCTCTTCTGCAATGGTCCCTGAGCTGTGGGTGGGTAAAATTATTTGGATTCAAATAATTTTCTTTTATTAATGCAGCTAGATGCAAAAAATCAAATATTATTTAGGATTATAAATATTATAATGAAAAGCATACTCTAAACTTTAGTGTTCGTAATATTTAGGTTTTAAAAAATAATTTTTTCATAAAAACAAACATATGTAAGCAAAAGTATTGAAAAAATTTCCATATAGGAGTGCTATCCTATAAAGTCTCTTATTGTCCAAAACTTGCCCAACTGTGACCTTGTGTGTATTGCACTCCGATGTACATGGAAGCCTCACTGGTGAGAGTTGGGTGCATTAGCCCTCTCTCTACCCCTTATTCTGCTATGTTCCATGAGCATTGGTTGTAGAGATTCAACTGTGGATGTGTCACCTAGTACTGGGCATCTCCCAGGTGTATGTTCTCTGAGCCTGACCAGATGTGCAACTCTGCAGTAGCCTCCATCTGTTGCCAAAAGAAGCTTCTTTGACGAGTGCTGTACGGAATGTTTGTTGCTTTAAGGGAAATCTCTTCTATCTGGCACTGCATTTCCTGCCAAGAAACTCCCAGGTATACATATGCATTAATGTTCAGACACTCTATGTGGGTTTGTCATAGGGTTTCTAGGGAATCACTTTTCCCTGCTATGTTTCCTAGCCCTTAGATTCACTCATCTCCACTCTTTTTTCTCCCATTCAACTTCCCTCCTCCCTCCTTCCCTAGTCACAGTGCCCCCATTATCCCCACTCGCCCCCAATACCTCCAGACTCCCACCACCTTTCCTCTCTTGACTTCACTCTCTCCCCCACACCATGGTCCCTTGCATGTCCCTCCCTCCTCTCCTCCCTAGATACTACTCCCATTTTTTCCACCTCCCTCAGGTAACATCTATTCCCTACTAACCCCTTTAAAGTTGTTCTTTACCTCAATGTATCATTTCCCTTTACTTGGCTCCTGGTGTTACATCAGAATTTATATACTCACATATAAGGGATTAGTGCTACAATCCACAAATGAGGGAGAACATGTCACTTGCTCTTCTGAGTTTGTGTTACTTCACTTAGTATAACACTTTCTAGCTCCATACATTTACCTGCAAATTTGATAATTTCATATTTTCTTACCACTGAGTAGATCTCCATTGAGTAGGTATACCACATTTTCATTAACCATTTGTCAGTTGAAGGACATTTAGGTTGTTTTCATTGCTTAGCTATGGTAAAGAAAGCAGCAACAAACATGGATGTACAGGTATCTCTACAGTATGATGAGTCCTTTGGGTATATGCCAAGGAATGGTATCACTGGATCATATGGTAGGTTCATTTTTAGTTTTTTTGAGGGTTTTCCACACTGCTTTCCATAGTATTTGCACTGGTTTGCATTCCCACCAGCAGTGAATGAGAGTTCCTCCTTCTCCACATCCTCTTCAGCATCTGAAGTCTTTTGTTCTCTTGATCTTTGCCAACTGATTGGGGTAAGATGGAATCGTGGAGTAATTTTTTTCTGCATTTCTCTAATTACTAAGGATATTGAGCACTTTTTAAGGTGCTTCTTAGCCATTTTTTATTTCTTCATTTGAGAGCTCTCTGTTTAAGTCTATAGCCCATCTTTTTATTGGGTCATTTATTTTCTTCTTTCTTTCTTTTACTGAGTTCTTTGTATACTCTGGATGTTAATGCTCTGTTGGATGTGTAGCTGGTGAAGAATTTCTCCCACTCAGTGGGTTTCCTCATCCCTTTTTTGGTTATTTCTTTTGCTGCATAGAAACTTTGTAATTTAATGAGGTCCTAATTACTGATTGTTGACCTTAGTGCCTGGGGAGCTGGTGTCTGATTTAGAAAGTCCTTTCCTACACCTAAGTCTTGGAGGGTGCTGACTATGTTTCCTTTTAGCAGTTCCCGAGTTTCAGGTTTTATATTGAGGTCTTTAATCCAGTTGGAGTTGAATTTTGTGCAGGGTGAAAGATAAAGATCAAGTTTCATTTTTTTGGAAAGTGAATTCAGCAGAAACCTGAAGTACAGAGTCATGTCACATCCACAGTCAAGAGCAGAGAGAAATGAATGCATGTGTACATAATAATTATGTACACTCTCTCTCCACTTATATAGTCTAGGGAATGGTGATGGCCATAGTGAGCAGGTCTTCTCACATTAATTAATCTAATCAAGACAATCCCCCACAGAGCTGTCCATAGGTCAACCTTATCTAGATAATCTCTCCTTGAGACTCTTCAGGTGATTCTAGATTATGTCAAGTTGACAAAACCAAAATTCACGACAATCATCAGAAAATGTGAGTTAAAACCGTGACAAAATATATAAGACCTAGGGGACATTATCTTCTGTAAAAGGAGACAGGCACAAAAAGTCAAGCTCTGCATATCTACACTTGCATGAAGAAGGTTAAAAACCAAACCAAACCAAAACAAACCAAACTAAAACAAACAAAAACCCAGCAGCAACAACAAAACAGAATTAGGAAGACGGGGAGGAGACAGAATGTGGTGTATAAAATACAGTAATTTTGGAAGAATAAATACTGCCATTCTTCAGGACAATGAAGTCCTGAAGTTCTTAGGATAAGTATAATTTAAAATGTATTCTGTGTTAGATAAAGAACTAGAGTAGAGTATTTTAACATGTTCCAACACAAAGAAAATGATAGATATTTAAGGACATGGAGCTGCTAATTACTCTGATTTGATGATTAACATTATTATGAACTATCACAGTGCATCTCATTTTAGGAAGAAAAAAATTCAGGCAGTGTAATTTTAAAAAATGTACAACAGATATCAGGTATCAGCCAATTTTAACAATGACCAACAATAAAATTCAGTGTAGAAAATTAAGTAGCTTAAATAAAATATGGTACAATTTATCCATTTTATAATAGGTCATGAATATTCATATTGGAGCTGTGTATAAATGAGAAATTTGATAATGACATTAAAAGTTGTTGAAAACTCATTAGTTCTCATATGTTTTTAGGTGAATATCTTCTCTATTTAATATATTTCACTTAGATTTTTCACTAATATTTTTTTCACTTTACTGATTAGTTTGTTGATTGACTGCAGCAAGGTCCAGGTTGTTCAGGAATGCACTACAAAGCCTAAGTTGACATTGAAGTTCTGATCTTCTTGCCTCAGCTTCTCAATTAAGACATATATGTGTTACTTTGTCACTAACGTTAGAAACTGGTCATTAAGAGGTCATTCCTAAAATTCTGAGACAGAAACATATGATGTTCTTTGATATCCTTATGCCAAAAGCATCAGATGACTTATGCTTGTTGTAGTTGCTAATTTAAAAAGACTTCTTGTCCAAGGTGGATGGGGAATGTCACAGAGTCCCACCTCAGGATGAAGAGCTATAGACAATCAATGGGTTCTAAGCAAGGTAGAATCTGTTTTCCCCAGGGACTAGATATATACATAAGAGGATATCTGATCCCAATGGACAGCTATAAACACAGATACACATAAGCACCACTTAATGGACTCAGTGCATTTTATATATATGTATGTATATATATATATATGTATCAACAATAATGACCATAAACTGATAGGGAATGGGAGGATATGGGAGGAGCTGGTGGATAACTGGGAAGGGGGAAATAATGTAAAGACAATATTCATGTATGAAATTCTCCAAAATAAAAAATAAAGTCTTGTAATTGCGATTTATCTAGTGTTAAATAATTTTTAGAATAAGTACTTTAATGGATACCAGAAGAATTCTCAGATTTGTATAGTGAGATGGTTCAGAACAATCAATTGAAGTTCTTCCATTCCTACCTAAATATGAATCCCTTTTTTTTGTAGATTTTTTAACTGAATTTTTGTGCATTTAATATAAAACATCTTAATCATCTTTATATCTCTTCTAGCATCCTCACCCCCATACCCCCCACCTTTTTTCATACATTCTTTCATGTATGTTAAGACCTGTTGAGTCAAGTTTGTGTACACAGATGTCCCTCAGTGCAAGTTCATCCACTCGAGTCTAGTCTGCCTATCTAGAATCACTTTCTTAAAGATCTGCTTTCCCTCCCTCAGCAATAATTAGCTGCCAATAGTTCTTCAACTAAGATTGGGGTCTGTTACCCATTTCCACAATTCCATGCTGAGTTTGTTTACATGGGTCTTGTGCATACTGACATCACTGCTGTAAGATCATATAAGCAAGTTCCCAGCGGCCTCAACTGGCCAAAGTGTAGAAAATTCTAGTCTTTTGAGATCTGAACTCAAACTGAATCAGTTTAATATTGGATGCTGTATAGCTTTCAAGGCTGAGAAACTAATTTGTACTGTGGAGTGTATATATAAGCTGTGCATATTATTGTTATTGTGTTTGTAAGATCAATCTCTGGGTTTGAAGATTAAAAAATGAAAGCACAAAAGTGTGTTTTTGAAGATTTCATCAATGTGTTTTCAAATAAAAAAATTTCTGTTGGAAAAAAGGGATAACTCTTATGAATGTGAAAGTTGTGCAGTTTGAAGAAAGTCCCATCAGTGTCTGCATTTTGAGGGTAATTTTCCATGCCATTTGCCATTTTATGCCCTGCGTGAGTGACTCTGTGTGCATCTAAGGACCATTTTAATGTGTGGCATCTGGGTGGACACCTGGATGCTGCGAAGCCTTGAACTAAGGTGCCATTAATGCTAAAAAAATTAACATTAATGTTGATTATCCTCTTTAACTTGCTTTGCCCACAACTGCTCAATCATCCTGCAACCAGATTACTGCCAATTGCATATGTTTCTGTGTCACTTAAGCTTGACTAATTAAAACATTCTGTTACAGGGCATCATAAAATTTAAAATAGAGATGCCTTTTTTCAATTGAAAACACTTTTAATATTTTTGTGAGAATTAATATATAAATTCCTTTCAACTTGGCAAATATCAAATTCATGACCTAAAATACTACGTTCTATTTAATTCTGATTCAGAGAACAAACCAATGTTTATGAACTGCTTTAGTTTTGCCAAACTTGAAATTCTCTTTAATTCTTGCTAGATATCCCTTAATATTTTCCTTTAAATATCCTCTCTAATGATTTAGTAATAATTTGGGTTTTCATGAAAAAAGATTAATACTCATCAGCAAGAAAAGAAAAGCTAAAACATCAATCAAACATCATTCCCTTCATGAAAATTGTCAATGACATAGAAAGATAATAAGCAGTGCTGGCATTCACTGACAGAACACATGTGAGTGTAAGTTGTCAAAATGGAAGATAATTTGGCACTATATAGTAATTTGATATTTTCATTCAATTCTATTAAAATTACTCAGATGTGTACAAACATTCATGAAAAAAGATTCATCACAGGTTATATAAAATATCAAAACAAAAAAAATATCAAAACATAAATATGAACAAATAGCAACATGAAAACACTTCATTAAAACATTTCTTCCACACGACTGATAAATATAATATTTAAAATTTGTTTTGAAGCCTAATTAATCACAAAGGAACATTTTCTTGATATGATACTATGATGTGAGAAGAAACACTGCCAATTAACCAGTCATGTGCTCTTTTATAGAAGTACTGGTTCTAAGGACAATACCAGTTCTTTTCCAGGGATATGTGCTTGTTTATTCCAGCTCACCATGTGTGTATTTATAGAAATACTGATCTAAGGGACAGTGTAATAATGCTCCTTATTCCCAGTGCTATTTATCTGTTCATTCGTTTTACTCTCTCTCTCCATATATAAATTTCAAATTCAATACATACAGTCATGAAAAGAGAGTAAACCAGCATTTGATATGAGCAATGTAGCACATAGATAGTGCTACCTACATTTTAATGTTCTCAAACATTTTCATCCAGCAGAATTCTAAACTTCTTGGGTTTTCACCTATGTTAGATAACCTATGTATTCACTTCACTTTTATTGTACCTACTGTTTGTCAGAATTCTAGGCATTCTAACAAATGTTGCTAGGCATCAGAATCAACTCCATGGGGTCTTGTCAAAGCACATCTACTGAGTTTTGTCTTGTGGACATGGACATTTGGTACAGGTCCTGTGACACTGTGATTAAGATGCTCACAACAGCTCCAAACTAGTCCACTTATTTATTGACTTGATAATGCAGGTCAAAGACATTACACTCTTCCTTATTATTTCATCAAAGACCAATATTTTTCATCCTTATTTCAAGTAAGATCAAACAAGTTCATTTGGACATTGGTTTCAATTGTGATTGAAAGCTGAATTGTATTTTTATTTATTTATTTTTGTTATATTTCCTTTTTAAAATTGATTTTCTGCAAATTTCATACAGTATATGTGACCATATTTAGATCCTCCTCCCCTATGTGCAACCCTTTTACTATCCCCACCCAATTTCCTGTTCTTTTTCTCTACCTCTGTCTTTTTCCATCTGTCTCTGTCTCTCTCTATATAGATATACACACATATACACACTCTTTATATGTATATACATTATATATAAATATATTTATGCTTATAAAGTCAGGTTTGTGTCCCCAATTTCCTTTTGGTGCTGGCTAATCTACTGGAGCCTGGTCAGCCTTCTAAAAATTTTACTTTTAAAGGAAACTGACTCTTCCCTTTCTGGCAACCATTAAGCTATTACAGAGTTCCACAACTGGTCACACACAGAGAGTATATGTCAGAGAAATGCCCCACCTTACATGACATATCTCCAGTGGAACCTTGGCTCCATGACACCTAAGGCTCATGGAACATAGAGGGACAGGGGTAAGGAGACTATTAACACATCCTTCAACTCTCACCAGCCAAGTGTCCTCATACAACAAAGTATGGTGTCCACAGAAGACACAACTGGCTGTTTTAGAGAACAAGAGATTGCAGAATATGTGTCCCTGGAAAAGACTCCCATGTCAAATCATACCCACTCACAGCTCTGGGACCATTGCAGAAGAGGGGGCAGAAAGATTGTAACAATTAGGGTTGGTGTATGAACACAAGGAAGCAGAGGCTTCATATTACATATGTGTGGAGAACAGAGGTCAGTGCTTCATTTTCTTCAATCGTTCTCCACCTTATTTACTGAAACAAGGTATTGCAGTGAACCTGTTAGGAGCTCACTAATTTGACTGAAATGGTTGGCCAGCAAGTCTCAGGTATGCTCTTGTCTCTGCCTCCCTAGCACCAGGAATATAGATGCATGCCACACTTTTTTTTTTTTTATAAGGATGCTGGGAATGGTATTTTGAATGAGAAATGTCTTCCATAGTCTCCAAGTATTTGAACAATTGGTCCAAGTTGGTGACATTGTTTTCACAGGTTTAGGTTGTGTGACCTTGCTTGAGGAACCATGTCATGGGTGGGGGCCGGGAGTTTTGAGGGTTCATAACCTTGTTCCATTTCCCATTTGACCTTTCTGGGCTTTCTGCTCTGACTGCTTCCCGTCATGTCTACCCACCATGATGGACTCATTCCTCTGGAACTATAAGCCCAACAAACTCTTCCTTCTATAAGTTGTCTTGGTCATGGTGTTTTACCATAGCAATAGAAAGACAACTAATACACTGGAATCCAAACTCATAACTTCAAGTTTATACAGCAAGCACTTTACCATCAGATTCAGATCCCTAGCCCCAGTCTTCATAAAGTTTTAGAGTCGGTCACTTAATGCCTAGGGAAAACACTGAGCAAATGTGTATAAATTCACTAATTAACAAACATCTCTTTGGAAACGAAACTATTCTTTAAGCATTTCCTGTGAAATTTATTATATGTTTCACCAAATTTTAAAAGTGCATTTTTAAAGGTCTTTCTCTATTTTAAAAGCCTCCTTATTTCATTTCAGCTCTACTGACTCCAACAATTTTGTTCTTTTATCTTAGGAACACACCTCACCATTTTTATGAGAACATGTTACACTTTAAATACCAAGAACATATGGGACGATGATGAAGAAGGTTTCTCTTCATGAACTGAATGGCTCTCTTTAGAAGTACAATAAAGCCACAATAGCACATTATTATAGCTAAATTAGATAGTTGCTGGAGAGAAGAAGAAAAATACAAGGCTCTCTTAAATTTGCAGTCACAGGGAACACAATATGTATATAAAGGTGATAACTATGAAAACTTCCTGAGTTAAACTGCTTTGGTAAAATCCAGAACATGGGCATTGGTGAAGACAAAGGATTTCTCCAGCAGAAAGAAGAACACAGTTCCATGTTGGTAATGCTTGACCTATTAACTATTTCCCCAGATTTCCAAGACAGAGGAAACTGTTCCCAGATCTTATGGCACATAAATGAGCTTTATGTAGATGGCATCAGTCCTGAATACCAACACCCATGTCTGGACAGCAAGAGTTTGAAAAACATGCAGGCCACTTTTACTTTGTACAGCAGTGAAGGAGCATAAAATGTGATGGTGAAGCTGAAACCACCAGAAGTAATTCTAGAAATCAGTAGAAAAATTGTGATAGCTTCAGAAAAATTTACGAGATTTTTCCCGCCAAAAATATTGAAAACTCTCTTGCTTTGTTAGATATATAGAAGTAAAAGTATTAAAACTACTGTTTGTTTAGTATACCATAATTTATAAATTAGAAGTAGAGAGAATGAAAATGTTACTTGTAAAAAATATCCCATCCAGAATAGTGTGATGATTAATCTTCAGTGTAAACCGAGTGAAGGATAGGATCATCTAAGAGACATGCTTTTGGAAATGTCTGTGAGAGTATTCCCAGAGTCATTTAGCTGAGGAGTGAAGATGTGCCCTGAAGGTGGGTGGCACCAGCTCCTGGTCTGGGGTCCTGGACTGAATAAAAATGGGTAAAGGAGGAAGTCAGCTGAGCACCAGCATTCATCTCCTGCAGGTTACTGCTCATGCAATGTGGCCAGGCTCCTCACACTCTTGCTGCTATGACTTCCCCTTCATGAAGAATTGTACTCAAGCATCAAATTAACCTTTCTTCCTTAAATGGCTTTCTGTTAGGTATTTTGTCACAGCATGGAGTAAAGTAACTAATACAAATATTTAAGCAAAAATTTTTATCTTTTTTCTATTATATAAATTCATATATAAACTAAACAGTTCTTTGACTTTGTAAATTTTTATTCTCTTTTCTAAGCTTGGCTCAGTTGTGTTATCATTTGAATTTTCAATGAAATACACTTCTCTAATGTAGAGCCCCACCATTTCTGCCAGTGTCACTTCTTATAACTAGGAGTTCCTCTTGCTACAAATGTAGAGTTTCTTCTAGCAATAGTGTCAGGACTGTATAGTCTGCTGTTTTATCTATAACTTCATTTACATTCAGTTCAAATCCTTCCCTCAGCTTGCCCAGCGTGGTAAAGGCTCTGTCATATCACGTGATTTCCTTCCTGCATGATGGTCAGATGTTCTTAGTTGCATGCTTCATGTCATAGTTCTTCCCAAACTCAGTTGAAGTGATGCCATGTTCTTTGATTACAGCATCAACAGCTTATCTGAAAGACCACCTAAGATCTGTGCTTAAAGCTGAAATAACTTCTTGATTAAGTGGCTGGATAATAAAGTTGTGATTTAGTAGTGTAAAGCATATATTCATATTATTTTCATTCAAGTGCCCAAGAAGATCACCTGGATCCACCAGGGGTAGTGTGTTAAATTATTTTGCATAGAGTATCTCTCTGTTACTGGGAGGTAAGGAGACAGTGTAGCTGCATGTTTGTTTTATCTGTGTGAGTAACACATACATGTCTACTACCAGCAAACTGTGAGAAACAATGTGATTTGTTGTTGGTCCTAATTTCTACCTGTGATTTATGCTGTGGCTTATAGGTTAAAGAGAAAGAGAAGTACCTTTGTTCTCTACCAACCTTGTTCATTTCAATCACTTACAGTCAGTATACCATTGTAGCTGACATTTGAGTTGTGGCATACTGGTGTTATGTGACTAAAACATGGTGACTAGAATACAGTGTAAAAAGAGAAATGCTTTGCTAAGTCTGATGAGCTGATCTCTTATATCTATCCTTGGTATATTTCTTCAGGAAAACATGCCCACCTGATCTTTTAAAATTTAAGTAATAACAGATTTAAAAGATACGTAATTTAACTTATATGAAACTTAAAGTATAAATTATTTTATTTTAATAATTTTATACTTCTTTGCACTATAAAGAAGGCTGGATGGCATTCTTTTCATTATTGTTAGTTCTTCAGTGATTTCACACGTGCATAATCATTCTAGTTACCCTCTTGCCCAACCCTCCCTTATTTCCCACATCTATTGAGTCCCACTCCTTTTTGCCTGTCCTTTTCTCAGAGTCATAACGTTTTGTTTTATTTTGTTTAGTTTAATTAGGGCCACCAGTGTGACCCTATGGACATGACTATCCATTGGAGCCTAATAGGGTCAGCAGTTTTCACACAAGTGGAGGCATTGTTTCTCCCTTTCCCTGAGTCTATCCTTTGAATTAGTTCAGTAGTGACAGACAGGCCCCCCTGAACCCCTCTTCCATCCATACTTGGCTCTTGATGGGCCCATCTGCAGCTCCTGTGAGTTCATGAGTACAATGGCTGTGTTGTGATGTCCCAGAGTTGGGACTTGGAATTTTTGTTCGCAGTTCAGAAAGACAGCAATCAAAGAAATATCCGTTTCTTCATCTATTTGATCACTTAGGTATATTGATTATTTCATCTTTGGTATTTTAAAAAATGTAAATAGAATTTTTATGAATTTTATACAATATATTTTGATCATATTTATGCCCCCTCCCCTATCTGCACTCCTGTTCTAGTCTCCCTGCTAAATTTCATGTACTCTGTCATATATATTAAGGCCTACTGAGTCAAGTTTGTGTCTGCAAATGTCCTTCAATGTGTTGGGGAATAGGTGTTAATGTATACTGAACAAAAAGGAACATTCAAAAAAAATCAGGCTCTGGTAACAAATTTTTAAAAATTTATTAGCATTGTTTTCCTTAAGAATTAACATGATTACACTGAAAGGCTTTGTATAGGTTAGAGAATTTGGAAAGGATGTAAATGTCAAACTGACATTATAGTCACATTATTTTTGAAACTTGGTAGTACAGTTTTGTCAGTAACAACAATAAAAAGAACTATAGTAGACATAATAGAATTTTGAATTTATACTCTACGATATAATTATGTATTTTTAGTCTACATATTATATCTCTTTTGTTGCTATAGCACTTTATATTTCTTTCTTTTTTAAGCTTCCCAGACTGTGATTTTTATCTCTAGAAGTTCAATTAGGGCATAGGTGAAGGCATACTGAGCCTGTAGAAGAGTAATAGAAAAATAATGGAAAAACTCTTCATGCCTGGAGTGGAAGAGAGCAATAGAATAAAGGGGAAGGAAATATTATAATAATACCTCTACATCGACCTGCCTCCATCTGATAAATCACACTTATATGGATATGTTTTAGAAAAATTGGACAGGGCCCAGATGATAGCACAGTGGGTAAAGCACTTCCTGTACAAGATGAGGACATAAGTTTGAATGTCCAGAACCCTTGTAAAAGCTGAGAGTGGTGGTGCACACCTGTATCCTGGTGCTCCCAAGGAAAGATGATAGTAAGAAACAGAAAAGTCCCTGGAACTCATTAGCCAGCTACCATGGCACAGGCTGTGGTGAATGAGAAGGCCTTTCTCAAAGAAGGGAGGAAGTGGGAGTGACACCTGAGGTTGTCCTCTGACCTCCACATACCCATCATGGCATGTGTGCACCCATACTCTCTCACCCAAACCTGTGCACATACATACATGTGCACGCATACACACATATATACAAAAGATAAAACAGGAACTAGAGAGATGGCTCAGTGGTTGAGAGCACTGGCTGCTCTTGCAGAGGACCAAGGTTCAATTCCCAGCACCAACACGATGGCTAAAAATCCTTCCATAACTTCAGTTGCAGTGAATCTGATGCCTTCTTCTGATCTCCATGGACAATGCATGACATGGGTACACTTACACACATGCAGGCAATACACTCATGCACATAGAGTAAAAAGTAATAAATAAAATATTTTTAAAAATTAAAAAGATCAAACAAATATGTTAAGCATTTGACATATTTCTCAATATTTGATTTAATATGAGTTTTCTGGAATAATTGTGAATAAAAATACAATGCATAAATTTAAGCAAAACTAAACATACTTGAACACTATAGCAAGTCATTGAGAAATGATATCACAAAACAGTTAATTGCATAGAGAAAAATGAACAAGCAATACGTTTTAGGCTAAGAAGACAGTAGGGAAGAGCAGGACCTTTAATCAGCATGTCCACATTGAAAAACACAGATGAACCTGTTCTTTGTATCCCAGATCTGTTTTGTGGCATTGACAGAAGCCTGGAGATTGTGGTGGTTTGAATGAGAATGTCCCCCATATACTCTAAGTATGTGAATAATTGGTCAGTTGGTGGCTCTGTTTCTTGAGGTTTAGAAGGTATAATCTTGCTGGAGGAAGCAACTCACTGAGATGGGCTTTAAGTGTTCATAGCCTCACTCCACTTTCATTCTCTCTCTCTCTGCTTCCTGAGCTTGCTTGAAGATATGGGTCTTCTGCCTTACCCAGTGCCTCCTGTCATGCCTCACCCACCATGGTGCATTCTTACCCCTCTGAAACTATAAGCCAAATAAACTCATCTTTCTGTAAAAAAAAAAAAAAAGATAAAACAGGAAGTAATGTGGCTCATACCTCACATCAGATGGTTTCTTTTCCAGAGTCTCTTCTCTAGGTCATTCTACTTAAAATAATGCCATAATTTCTATTTTCAGTCCCCTCATTCAGTTTTTTCCCTTCTGCATTGCCAATGACCTTACCAGAGTTCAGTTTGATACAATACATCCTGCTGAAACCAGGACTACAAGGCTTTTCCTTAGCTTTGTTTTCATAGCATGTGTAGCTTTTTTATCTCCCTCTGCTAATACTGGTTGTTAAAGATGTGCATAGTATAAAATCTCCTCAAAGCTCATTTGCTCAGATATTATACATCTAGCAGCTTCCAAATAGAAATAATCTACTGTCAACTGGATCGTGGAATCCATTAGAATGCAGTGCTTTTGTGCTCACCATTCACTCAATTTTTCTGTATTTATGTCATCCTTCTTTTTGAGCTGTAAGTCTTAGAGCTACATTTAACCAAGTCTTCATAGTCCTGAGAGCCCTTACATAAAATTTTTAGAACCATTTTATTTATCTAAAGCTTATTCTATACTAAAGTTCTTTGTAAGGGCTTCTGAGAATAGCACTTCTATACTATTCCATGTTGTTTATAGCTGGACATGGTGGCAAACACCTATGATTCAAATATATGGATGGTTGAAGCAGATGGATCATAAGTTCCATATGATAACATACTGCTTTATAAATTAATTAAAAATATAACTTTAAGAAGAATAGAAGGGAGGTACCCTGAATGACTGGACAATACTGTTTTTTAGAGCCATGAGTTGTTGAACAAAATTCCAGGGTCAGATAAGGGATATTTCCTCCTGAGTTAGCCAGGGAGAACACAGCGGCCTTCCAAACAATACTGGTTCTTGCCCTTCCTCCTTGTTGCCCACCAGGACTAGATGATAAGACCCTATTGCTGAAGACACAACTCACTTTGGTTGCAAGATATAGAGAAACCAAGCTAAAAATGAACTGGAAAACTTCTCCCTGTTGGGTGATTTTCCTAGTGTCAGAAAGTACTATGAAGCCTTCTGGGAGGGGAAAAGCATCAACTGTCTTACCCAGATATGATCCATATGAAGTATAATACCAGCTTGCTAGGCAAGTAGTAGTGTCATGTCTTTATGTCTTTATGGGGATAAACAATGACTCTGCTTTATTTCAGTCCCATTTCGTAGAAGGTGTTCATGCCTGGTACTATGACCTCAATCAAAAGCTCTTAACTGGGGTGATCATAGATTCCAGGGGGATACTTATTCCTGTTGTATTTAGAGAAATTGACATGGTGTCAAACTGCCTCCAAAGTATTTATGGTTGTATCCAAGAAAAATGTTACCCAGCATTAGTCACAGAAACTTCTCTTTGCAGAGAACAGTGGTGAATGAAGAGATTTGTGGTTGCTCAATATGCTGAGAATACATGACATTAGAATACTGAGCCCTAAGCCGGACATTTATACCACACCCTCTAAGCTCAGGAACATTACAGAAGGGAGCCTGATAAGAATGTCAGAGCCAGGGCATAGGAGAAGGATGTGGGAAGCTGTCTTATGAAAATGGCACAACCATTGTTATCATGATCCCACAGATGCTGCCATGACAGGCACTGGGCCTGAACAAAACAGGGTGTGCCATCAGTCAATCATGGATCAAGAATGGGCACATGGGACCCTGCCCTTCCCTGCTGAACCACTGGCTATTGTTAGATTCTGAGAGGAGAGGGATCATAGTCTTAGGTTGTGTGCTCAATGCTTGAAACCCACTGTCACAAAGACCCTGGTTAAACTCAATTGTCATGAATCATGACATGAATCATGAATGACTTACATGGAAGAGAGGGTTTGGTAGGGGTGGGAGGGAGATAAGAGAAGGTTTGAGGTCAGAAAAATCAGAATGCATTATATATGTATGAGAATAAGTTTAATTAAAGAAAAACCAAAATCAGCGTGAACTACATAGTGAGACTTTATCTAAGCAAAACAATACAGAACAGAACAGAACAGAACAGTACAAAAAGGAGAACAGGAAAGAACAGTACAGAGCAGAACAGAATAGAACAAAGCAGAGCAAAACGAAATGAGAGCATATGTCCCTTGAACTAAAAAAAATGTACATCTTTGGATTAAAAAATATCCTTGCCACACATTCTCCTTTATCTACATTATCATGTTATTTTATTTTCTTCTGGCTTAAAGCAATTCTTGAAAGATTCGATTGCTTTTGTTTCCTTTAGAAGTCATAAACTCTTTACTTTCTAGATACCTAAAGAATGTCTTCCCTCCCTCCCTCCCTCCCTCCCTCCTTTCCTGTCCTTCCTTCCTTCCCTCCCTCCCTTCTTTCCCTTCTTCCTTTCTTTTGTTAAGTCATGTTATTTTATGGGCTTGTATTTGAGTGTTTGGACCCATATTCTCAGTGAAGTGACATGTTCCTCTGACCAGTTTAGATTTTTCAGTTTTGGATTATTTTACAGGATTCGGTGTTTGTTTTGTTGTCCTTAGTTTCATCTGCGATGATCCATATTCAGAAACTCTTATTCTTTCCCTTCTTCCTTTCTTTTGTTAAGTCATGTTATTTTATGGGCTTGTATTTGAGTGTTTGGACCCATATTCTCAGTGAAGTGACATGTTCCTCTGACCAGTTTAGATTTTTCAGTTTTGGATTATTTTACAGGATTCGGTGTTTGTTTTGTTGTCCTTAGTTTCATCTGCGATGATCCATATTCAGAAACTCTTACCTGTCTTCATATTCACTGGCCCTTCTACCTTCCGCTCTGTTTTCTCTCATCTTATCGTCCTTACTTTTTGATTTAAAAAATATCTTCCGTCTTTCATTTTACGTTAAAGTCTCACAGGCTATCTATTCTTTATTATGTTATTTCTAGCTTAATCTTCAATTTTGTGATGTCTCTCAATTTTAATATTTTGCAGATCACGGTATATTGTTTCTGAGCTTTTGCAGTTTCTAATTTATGTTGTTCCTTCATGCCTTGTACCATTCTGCTGATGTTTCTTTACTAGTTTCAAAGTAGGAAGTTTTAATTTTGTTCAGTTTTGTGAGGATAATTTAGGCATTTTTTATTTTGTTTTCGTGTATGTTGTTTTGCTTCCCTCCCTGATGTTTCTTTTAATTTCCCAAGGAACATGATCTTGATATATGCATGTGACTCATGTTTATGTAAAGTGGATTCTTCTAAGGTTAGAGAGCTCTCTCTTTGGTTGTTTTTGTGCTGAATTTCTTTGCTGGAATTCTTTCTGTACTTTTTTTTTCTTTCTCATTGTATCTTTATTTCACTGAATTATGGTTGCCTTCTAGTGATTTTTCTTCAGTGTAAATTCCTGTATTGAAGGCAGCCCTGCATGTCAGTTCTCAGTCCAAGGTAGCTTTTGCTCTGTCTTTGGGGAGAGGAGCCACACAGACTTCTTATAGTCCAGCTTCTGTGCCCATATGGGTCCCTGCTTTCCAATGAACATTGCTGGGGATTTTAGCATTCTCTTTCTCTCAAGACCCTAATACATTGCCTGTGGTTTTCTGCTTTTTAAAAAAACTTTTATTGAATTTAATGCAATATAATTTGATGATATTTAGATTCCATCCCTTACCACATCCCTTACTGAACCCCACCCAATTTAATGTACATATATGTATATATATATATATATATATATGGCCTCTAGAGTCTGATTCGTGTCCCCAAATGTCCTTCAGCGTGGGTCCCTACACTGGAGGCTGGTTAACCTGCCAGTGGTCCCATCCTTGTGAGAGACTGTCTTCCCCTTTCCAGCAGGTATCAAATGCTAAACGTTCCTTAAATTGGGTTGGGATTTCCTACCTGCTTCCTCACATCTATGCTGGGATTTTGCCTGGTTTGAGCTTGCAGAGGACTTGTGCATGCTGTCACCATTGATGTGGGTTCATTTGAGTAACTGACCAGCAGTCTGGGAAGCTTTGTTTCTTTATGGTTATCTAACCCTCTTGTTTTTTTTCTGCTTCCACTTCCACAATGACCCCTGAGCCTTTGAAAGCAGATGTTTGAAATAGGTGTCCTATTCAGGGATAAACACTCAACAGCCTCTTGTTCTCTGTACTTTGGCCAGTTGTGGGTTTCTGTGTTAATCACCATCTGCTGTATAGGGAAACTTCTCTGGTGAGAATCTTACCACAAAATGCATTCACTTTGTGTTTAGAGGTTGAACTGAAGATATGTCACATAAGGCTAAGCATCCTTCAAAGAAATTCTCTGCATTTGACCAGTTGTGCAACTCTGTAATAGTCTCCATTTGGTGCAAAAAGAAGCTTGCTGGATGAGTGGTGGGAAGTACTCTTGTCTGTAAATATGAGAAAGCATATTTAGAATAGAAAAAGAGATTACAGTAGTCTAGGGATGTGTTAAAAGATTTTTCTATAGGGTCTATGACCTCTTCAGACATGTGTATTTGGTTGTTTGGAATACAACACATAAGTTTCCTCTCATTGAGCAGACCTTAATTCTTATTCAACAGCTATTGATAACTCCCCAAGATAAAAGTGCCACTCTGCACCAATAATGATAGTTTGCTGGGTTAGTCATTGTTGTTTATTAGATTTTACAGCTGGGTAAGGACCATTGATTAGTTTTATCCCTTAGCAACTTGGATAGTATCTTCTGATACCATAAGAGCTAGTCTTCAGGGAGGAGGCTTCCAGGTCAGTTCCACCTATATTACTCCAATTCCTGTGTCTGAAATGTGGCTTGTCTCCTGTCATAGAATCTTACCTTCAAATTCTGGGAGACAAGCTAGGGTTGTGCTAATGTGGGAGTCTCTTGGACTACCCTAACCAACAACTTGAAGGGATGTTTCTCCTGCCTGGCACTGTGTTTCTTGTTATATAGCCTTCAGCTATACACATGCACTCATATATCTATTATATGTGAATTTTTCAGTAGCATTTTGAATTAATGCATTTACCTCTGGTTTTTCATACCATCTCCTCTCACAGTCCCAGTGAAACCCTTCTGATTCTCTCCGCAGTAGAAGTACCTCCTTTTCCACAGTTGCCCCTGATAACACCTATCTCCTCCTATCCCCCTGTGACCAACTCCTTCTTCCCTTTATTCCCATGATTCTTTTCCATTTCCTTGACTCCTGTAATTACATTGGAACATATACTCACATCTAAGAATGTGGAGCTAAGATCCACAAATTAGAGAAAACATATGTTACTTATTTTTCTGAGCCTGTGTTACTTCACTTAGTATAACAGTTTCTAGTTCCATCTATTCACCTGCACAAGCCATAATTTTGGTTTCCTTGCCACTGAGTAGAACTCCATTGTACAAATGTGCCACATTTTCATTATCTATTCATTAGTTGAGGAACATTAAGATTGTTTCCATTTCTTAGGCACTGTGCAAAGAGCAGCAATAGGCATGGCTGTGCAAGTATCTCTATAGTAGGATGATTCTTTTGGGTATATGCCAAGGACAGGATCATATGATAGATTTATTTTCAGTTTTTTTTTAATTAAAAATTTTATTATTTTTATTTTATGTTTATGAGTGTATTGCCTGCATGTATGCAAGTGTACCCATGCCATGCAATGCTTGTGGAGCTCAGAATTAGAGTTACAGATGGTTGGTAGCCACCATGTGGGTGCTGTGAACTGAACTCAGGCCCTCTGCAAGAGCAGCCAGTGCTCTTAACTGCTGAGCCATGTCTCCATACCCTGGGTATTTTTGAAAAAGTTCTTCATACTGATTTCCACAGTGGTTGCACCAGTTTGCAATTCCATCAGTGGTGGATGAGGGTACTCTTTCCTGCATATACTCAAGCATTTGGTGTCATTTGTCCTCTTGATCTTACTCATTTTGACTTGGGGTAGATGAAATCTTAAAGTGCTTTTGATGTGCATTTCCCTAATTACTAAGGATACTGCACACTTTTTAAGATTTGTTCTTTTGAGAGCTCTCTCTTCAGATCCATAGCCATTTGTTAAGTGGGTCATTTGTTTTCTTCCTTCTTTGTTTTTAGAATTATTTGTGTATTTTGGATATTAATCATTTTGCACAGGATAATGAGTATGGGTCTAATTTCATTCTTTTACTGGTGGAAACCAGTTTTAACAGCACCATTAGTTGAAGACTCTGTCTTTCCTCCAGTGTGTGCTCTTGGCACCTTTGTCAAGCATCAGGTGGTTGTAACTGCATGCACTCATATTTGGGTCTTCTATTTTTTCCCATTGATCTATGTTTATTTTTCTGCCCAAACCATGATGTTTTTATGACTATAGATCTATAATATAGTTTGAGGTCTGGTATGATATTCCCCCAGGCATTACCTTTTGTGTTTAGGATTGCTTTGGCTATCCAGGGCCTTTTTTGTTTCCATATGAATTTTAGGATTTGTTTTTCTAGTTTTGTGAAGAATATCATGGGGATTTTGATTGGAGTTACATTGAATTTGTAAATTGCTTTTTGTCGGCTGATTATTTTCACAATAATAATTCTACCAATCCATGAGCATGGGAGGTTTTCCATCTCCTCTGTCTTCCTCAGTCTCTTTCTTCAAAGATTTAACATTTTCATTGAACAGCTTTTTAATGTCTTTGGTTAAGATTATCCCTAGATTTTTTGAAGCTATTGTGAATGGAAATGTTTCCAAGAACTCTGTCTATGATTGCTTGCTATTTGTATATAGAAAGGCTACAGATTTTTGTAAATTGATCTCGTATTCTGCCACTTTGTTGAACGTGTTGATCACTTCTAGAAGTTTTAGGGTGGAATTTTTTAGACAGATTCTCTCTGTAGCTTCAGCTGGCCTGGAACTCACTATGTAGACCAAGCTAAACTTCATCTCACAGAGATCCTCTTGCCTCTGTTTCCCCAGAGTAGACCTTAAAGGCTTGTGTCACTATGCTCAGCCCTGACTTTTACCCTGTTATTCCTCACTTTTCATTCTGCTATCATGGAGTTTCAAGCGTGTTGGTGAATATTTTATTTCCCTCGTAATTTGTGGTTCTTGGAAACAACAGTTCATTTAGTTTTGTTTTAAATGGTGACTGTTTTTGTTGTTGTTGTTTTTTAAGATGGGGTCTCAAGTTGCCCAGGCTGGCCTTGAGCTCTATGTAGATGACCCTGGTTTTTGTTTGTTTGTTGTAAATGTAAATTATCTGTTTCTCTATGACGATTTAGAAAAATTTTTAAGTTTCTTCCCTACTACTGCCATCGTCCTCTGCTTCCATGTGGACTTTCAATATGTGCTGTCAATAATGATGAATCCTAGTCAATCTTTTTAATAATCACTGGATACCATAATTTATGCTTCTATTTAATACATTAAAAAAATTCAAGTTACTTCAGTCAACTGAAAATTTATAGGCAGTGTTGTTTTGGATTCTCTTAGAATAATTAAATGTGAGGTTTTGTAAATCTATAGAACCTAGTTTATTTCAAGTTACAAACACAAAATTACTGATTTTTTGTTAATACTTTTAATGTATCTTTTTATTGGGTTTTTTCATTTCATATAATAAATAATCAAATTTAGATCTTCTCCCCTATCTGCACCCGTTTATAGATCCCCCCACTGAATTTCATGCATTCTGTAATATATGGTAAGGTCTATCTGGTCAAGCATTTGTATCTAGATGTCCCTTGGTGCAAGTTCATCCACCAGAGTCTAGTCAGCCTCTCTAGAGTCACTCCCTTAAAAAATATCTACTCTCCCTCACCTAGCAGTAATCATTTGCAGATAGTTCCTTGGCTAATGTTGGGGCCTGTTCCCATTTCCCCAGTTCTATGCTAGGTTTTTGTCTGATTGAGTCAGCATGAGTCTTGTGCTTGCTGTCACCATTGTTACAAGTTCATATGAGCAAAATTACTCTGTTTTTTTAAGAATGCATCATTTTTACTGTATGAATATTTCAACTTTTGCATAATGGGTATACTATATAGAGAAGTCATAGAAGGGGAGCTTTAACTGTACCAGTAAATTGAAATATGTAAAATCTCACATTCTGTTCAGTCATGGACTATTCTATGGAAAATTATTATCTTCAACAAATCCTGGATAAAGAATGGCCATGAAGACTGAAGCATAAAATTTTATGTGAAATATGTATGAAAAGGAGTTGTTAAAGAATGTGTCCTCTTATATAAAGTGGTATATGTAACTCACTTGAACCTAAAGTTCAATAATCTTCACCTGTGATATGAGTTTTACCACAGAATAAACATCATTGTTTTCTCTTTCCAGTAATATAGTGATAGAACTTTTGGAGTTATGTTTTCCTGCTAAAAAATAACTTTATTGGAAGAGACAACTCCACATGGACTGATTGAAATCTTGGGTTTCATTTTAAAATAGTTTGAAGTGCTCTAAAGTCTGGTTTTTCCTAAGAGATGGATGTGTAAAGAGAATGTACACCATCACACTTGCTTTGAGACATTTTTTAAGAGTGGATAGTTTGCTTTATGATGTAGACTATTGATTATTCCTGACATAGTGCACTGCTGGTCGCAGTCCTGGACTAATGAATGACTGCAAAGATAACGCTAGAAGTACTAGGACATGATCCAATTGAGAGGAAAGACATGGAACTCTATGCTTTCTTTAAGAACCCTGTATACACATACTTTGCAGAGTACAAGTGAAATTAGATTTTGTATCGATCTTATGAGGTGCCTATTAAACTGTTTCCTCATGGAAAAAAATATATATAGTAATTAGTGATGAAATTTTTTTTAAAAAGTAAAGTGGAAACAGAAAAATCACGTGAGAGGATTTGCTTAAAAAATATCCCTCCTAGGTTTATTCTCCTAGCTTAGCACTGACACTTAGAATAGTGAGTATAATTTTTTTTTGTTATTGTTAGAATTCAGAAGAACATTTGTTCTTAGGATAAGATACCATCTGTTAATACTAAAGCTATTACTGTGGAGAGTAAGTCACTTCTAACACTTCACGTTTCTAGAAAGGTACACAACCCATAGCAGAGGAATAGACTGATGTGGACAAGTGGTCAGATGAAACACACAAATGTACTCTTAAAATGTCGAATTTGGATGATTCAGCTAGAATTTTTACCTTGATGGAAATATGTGGCAGTGGTTACTGTATCTGAAATATAGTGTGTTCCTAACAAAATTCTTCTAATGATCTGTAAGACTCCTGGGCAGATTCCTCATAGAGAATTGACATTTCTGTCATGATGAAACTGATTTTTTCAAATCATTAGTCATGGCTATATTTCAAATGGTAATGGATTTATACTGTTTTTCTTATTTTTAGAAATGTTTTTATCAAAACTTCACCTATTTTTGGCATTTCAGCATGTTTTTTTTTTCATCTCTGTAGATAATGGCCATCTGTGTAATTTGCAAAAGACTTCATGTTTTACTTTCACATATTAAGGAATCATGATTGAAAACAGGGCAGGTGTTTTGCCAAGTTGTTGTGGTGGTAAGATAGAGAAAAGGGGTACTCTGGATCATTATGAAATGGAAACCTCTCAGCTATTTCCTGATAAACTGCATGCATATAATTAAAAAATATCCACAGGTGAAATAAATCATATTCCATGAAGTGAATGGTCCTCACCTTCATGACTATGCTTCCATATGGTGTGGATAGAATTCTGATATAAAACAAGCTTTCTTATTTTGTAAATATATGCAAATGTAGGTAAGTTAGTATAGTAGCAATATCATTAATTACATTTGAAGGTTTGTACTTATTTGTCTTTATTTGTGAGCACAGTCATTATAACAAGCTGAGCAATTCTCCCATGTGCCTCCAAGTGATTGTCCTTCTAAGCTTATGGCATCTTCATTCACTATCTTCTAGGTGAATTGAGTTTATTTGAAGAAAAAATAAACTTTTTTATTTATGGTTTTAATTTATTTTAATTATTTGTTGCTCTGAGGTACTTATGTATGTAGATGTGGATGTATGAAATTTTTGAGCATAAACAATCCTGGATGCCAACCCCAAATACTTTATTCAACACAACTATCTATCAAGGTCGGAGGGGAACAGAAAATTTTTCATGACACAAATAGACTGACCCATCTTTTGTTGTCTTCAAGAAACTCATCTCATCTTCAAACATAGACACTATCTTATGGTGAAAGGATAGAAAAAAATATTCCAAGCAAATGGCCCTAAGAAGTGAGTAGGTGTTGCAATTTTAATATCTGACAAAATAGACTTCAAATTAAAACTCATCAGAAGAGATAAGGAGGGTTATCTCATTCTAATCAAAGGAACAATTGACCAAGAAGATAATATAATCATGAACATATATGCACCAAACTCTGGAGCACCCAATTTCATAAAATCAGTAGTCTAGGACTATAAAACAGAGATTGGCACCAACTCAGTGATAGTGGGCAACTTTAATACTCCACTTTCTTCAATAGACTGGTCAACTGGACAAAGAATCAACAGAGAGACATCTGAATTAAATGACTTACTATGTAAAATGGACCTAACTGATACATATAGACTATTCCACTTAACTACCAAAGAATACACTTTCAACTGAGCAGCTGTTTTACTTTTGTATGTTTCAGTCCCTTGAGCTGATTGTTTTAGCATCTGCAGAGAAGTCGCAGTGTGGTTTACCTAGGGTATCTAATCACTTTTCACCTGACAGAAAATTGAAGAAATTGTATTTGCTTCATTTACATTGGAATGTGATGAGGTAGGAATAGGCTCACCATAGCTTAGAAAAGGCCCCACATTTCTTGAATGAATGATGCTGAGGAAACATCATTTTCATGGGATTGATATTTGTACGCTTTAGAAAACAGAGTTGAGAAAGATAACTAGCTGTCTTGAGGAGAGATGACTTTGGAGAAATGCAAAGACTTTCTCTCTAGAAGTGGATTTGGTTTAAAGCTTTACTGGAATCAAAAGAGAAAGCCATGAAAAGCCTCTTCTATCTGGTTCATTAGGCTTCAGTTGTGGCCTCACTTTACCTTCAAAACACAGACCTTGAGCCAAGTGGAGCATCAGAGCATCCTTTCTTCTCTCAAAACTGCTTCTTTCTCTCTTAGAAAGCAAAGAAGGCATCCTAAGGGAAAAGTAGAGGTATACATGTGTTACATGTATGTAAAGACTGCAGTAAGTAGAGGAAATGATGATACTTCCTCCTCCAGTGATGAGCACAAATGAGCACACGGTGCAAGCACACTAATGTCACAAGGATGTGGGTGTCAACTTGTTCAGTCAGAGAAAGTTCAGGAATCTTTTTGAGGGTTCCCTAGAGGAAAACTACATTAACATAGAAAGTTAATGATAGCAGTGAAATAATCTTTCATAGATATTTGCCTTGCTTATATATTTGCAGTGAGGCAATAAAGTAAAAGCAATGTCTCTAACTTTCATTGTAAAAATAAGGCTGCTGTAATTAATTAAGATGGTATATTGAAAATTGGCAATGTTTAGTGTTTTCATGATACATATGTGGCGTAATTTTAATCAGAGTTCTTGTTATTGTTAAGTAATCTCACACCATATACTATTTAGTACCGTCATCATTTTAGAATTCGCAAAGGAAATTAAAATCAGGTTATTATCTTACTTTTTGTTCTAAGGAACTAATGAGCAAGAGACATTACTCAAAACAGAATAATTACTTGAGTTTCTACTCTGTGCCAGGCAATGGGCTGGTGTCTGGGCTCACTTAGATAAGAAAGTACCTTTTTTCTCATGGCACAGAGTAGGGAAAGATAGGTAAACAAGTCATTTCTATAGAAATTGATAAATGCTATAATAAAAGTATGAACAGATGTCACAAACACAGAGGAGGGAGTGCGTAAGTGCTCCCAGAAGAAAGCTAAGGCTTTAGAGTAGCTGGTACTTGACTTTTAACAAGACTTTAGAAAACAGAAAGGGAAGGAGAAGGCAAAGCCATTAGAGGCATCCACCCATGTGAAGAATGCCATATTTGAGTGAATAGAGTCAACTTCAGAAAAACTTCTCCATCTTGTTAAGGAGTCTGAACGTTATTCAGAATAAAATAGAAAGGTACCTTTCGTGTGGTCACGACCAAAATATTCACGTTTTTATCGACATTGATTACTTACCTACTGTATGGCAGGTTACCGTGAGCTCTATGTGACAGGCACTATAGTGTAGCAGAAGTCAAAGTGTTAGACAAATTCAAAAGAAAAATGGGTGGAAAGAGTTAGAAAAAGTTAAAGCGACATAAGTAAAGGAATGTTTACTCTTATAGAATAAGAAATCAGCTTGGCAACACTGTACTGTGTGACACCATTCCTGGGAAAATGTGAACAAACATCTGCTCACCCCAGCTAGAAATACAGTGACAGACTACAATAAGGATACCACCCAAATCCAACTTGGTGAACTCTTGAGCTTTACTGGTGGTTACTTGCAGGAGCAAAAATGATTCAGTGGCAGTTGCGTCACTGCAGGCCATGCCAGCATAAGTGACAGCTCACAAAACCTGGAAACCTGGAGTGTACAGCACTACCTGCAGGTAGCTCATCAGGTTACAGAATGTCCTTTTCAGGTAGCTCAGTCGATCTGAGCCTCTTCTAGGCAGTTCTGCTTGTCTGAGTGTGTCTCTCAGCAGTCCTGGAAAGGGAGGATTGTAGTGAACCTTGTCAACTCTAGGGATTTTCTAAATCTATTGAGTTGTTTACTTCCTGGGCTTAAGGAGCTTTCCTCTATGAAGGAACATACATCCTCTCAAAACATCTGTTGTTTACCCAGCTTCCCTCCAAGATGGAAGGTTTTTATCTTGGAGGAAATTGCTATAAGACACACCACCTGGTCTGATTGGTCACTCCTGCTGTCGGGAAAAAATAAAAGATCTACCCACATTTTGCCTCTTGCTTATGACCTTATTATCGAAAGATGGTTCCTAAGGGTGTATTATCTACTTATACAGTCAGTCCACATGGAAATAAATAATAGGAGGAATAATTTCTGCAGTTTCATGTCTGTCTTTGAGAGGTAAGTCTTTCTGAGAAGAACCCTAGAAGATTTCCTTTGCCTCACCATGGAAAACTGGCTATAAAGCTATCAACATCTGAAACAGTGTTTTGGAAAGGGAATCAGTCTTTCTAATAGTAGAAGGATTAGATGATGTATGAAATGCATATGAAATAATTGTATAGCAACTGTGATGTTGAACTGTTCTTGGGTAAAATTAATGTTTACGATTTGAGGGAAAAAGAAGACAATGATTAAGTAGATGTAGACAGAAGGACAAACTGGAAGATGATAAGGTTGACAAATGAAATGTGGTTGTCACCTTTTAGAAGTTAATGAAGAGCAAAGAAGTAGATCTTGAATTTGCTGTTTTTAAGAAATGGATAGAAGGAAGCAGAATACAATGGAGATAAATTGTGGAAAATCCTACTGGGGGCATGAGAAGATAACTGGCAATATTTGTCTGATACACAGAAACAAATGCAGATATAAAATAAAATCAGATACAAAGAAACAGGTATGATAATTGATGTTTTAGAGTCCTATAGTAGATTGAAAAGTTGGATACAGGAAAGGAATTATTCTTAAGCTTGGGAGAGAGAGAATAACTTGTCTACAGATAGTAAAACCTAAAACAGCTAGAAAAGTCGTCAAGTCACAGATGAATTTGGACTCTACTACTGAAGATCTGGAGAAAAAGAATATGTTTATGTAAATGGAAATGATGTAATAAATAAGAATAGGCCTGAAAAAATTGAGGAATTGCTATAACTTTGGAGTAGTGAAAGTATAAAATTATAAACACATTAATTAGTGATTCATGAAAGTACTATTGTGATGTACTCAGTACTAGCTGTCACTGAATATATATCTTTAAATGTTATAAATATATGTGATTACAATTTCTTCTGTATTGCTTGATATATAGTAAGTAGAAATAGTTAAAATCATTACTACTATGAATGGCTCAGGTTAAACATTAGTTAGGAACAGAGGATGTGGATTTAATTTAGCAGCCTAGAGTATCATAGAACTTAGAACATGTAAGTAAGGAAGACTGTAGATGCATGTGGATCATATTTGTTGAGAAAACTTGAGAAGTCTATAACTCTGCAGTGTACCCACCTTGCTTACAAAGCACCTCTTTCTTTGATAGTTGGTAGTCAAGTTTTTCTCATTGTATGCTCAATATCTCAGTCATAGTTAATTACCTAGGAATCAACACTCAGTGATTTTCACCGGCTTAGGTATCATATCCGGTTGTAGAGGAATAAGCTTTTCACTTCTGTGAATTAGAATTCAGGAAGAACCATTTAATTTCCATTTGGCTAGCAATGAGGTAATTCAAATATAGGAACTTTACAGTAGAATTTTGTTACCACTACCTGGGAAAACATAAAAAATGTTTCTAGTAAGAGAAGAAACATACAGAGAGAACAGAGGTGAACACAGGGAAAATAGTACCTAGGAGTCTAGTGCCTTTGCAGTTTCTGATTTTTATAGCTTTTGAAGTCTGGCTTTGTTCCTTCCATTCATTTGATTCTGTGAGCTGTACCTGCATCTTATATTAAATTTTCCTTTTATGCTTGAGCTAGTCTGAGTTGGCTTTCCTGGAATCCCAAAGGGATTTGTGAAAGGCTAGATCAAAGAACCAGAGGTCTTCACTAGTGAAAGAAGAGATTTATTGCTAATGGGTGTTCCGGAGAGGTAAAATGATAGGAAGGTTTATGAGGAAATTGTTATAATGATGGCTTGAGATTAAATGTTTTTCCATTTTGAAATTTTCAGCAGTTAATTAAGCAGCTATGGGTGATGACCAGTCAGGGTAGAGCAGTGGAAGAATGCTGCTGCTGAGCACACAGGTCAAGTTATAGAGGCGAAAGAACATGGATAACCCAGAAAGTGCACGATTCACATAAATTTCAAAATTGGCCAAGAGTTGTACTAAAAGAAAGTTTGTGAGTTAATTGAAAAAGTCACTGAATGTAGAGGTGTGATGTAACTCTATAATCAAAGAACATAATGATAGATAATGTAAAGAGGTATGGAAAGGACGATCCAGGTGACACGAGATGGCAGACACATTAAAAGATAAAGTCTTACTAAGAGAAGAAAAAGTATAAGGTAGAAAAAAACACTAAGGAAAGAAGGCTTCCCTATAGTTTAGCTGCCAGCTACCTGGCCATAGGGTGTAGATAATGTTCTAGTGAGGAAACAATACTCAGATCATCTAGGTATAGTTTATTTATTGATATCAAATCCCAGGGCACCCAAAATACAAGAAATCCTTAAGGAGGTACTAAGTCTAGGCCACACACACACACACACACACACACACACACACACACACACACACACACACACACACACACACACACACACACACACACATAAATAGAGAGATACATATGTATATATGTACACATATATAGAGAGACATAGAGATATATAGATAGGAAGATAGATGTTATATAGATAGACAGACAGATAAATAGGAAAGGTGGAGTAGGGTTAGTCTGCTTATTTGCAATCTAGGTAATTTATTTATCCATTGTTCTATTTCATTTCTGGAATGACAGTGCTACTTTTGGTCCTCAGTATATGGAGTATAAACCTACAGGAAGCTCCACTTGAAAAGTGATGCTAAACATTGTTAAATGATTATCCACATAAACTACATTGTCCAAGAATTAGTGAAAAGCACTTGTAGGATAAATATTTTACATCTCTATACTTATTACTCGGTTCTAGCAGTGGGTTTGTGATGGTGTTTTTGAAGTAACTTGGTCAAAGAAAAGAGGTGAAGAGGATGAAGAGGATGGACTTTTCAAAGTAGAGCTTCAGTCTTTAAATTTTTATTTTTAAATTATTGTGAATATGCTCAAAAGTTTAGCCTCACTTCTATTTTTGCTGCTTTAGCTGTACTCCTCAGTCATTATGGTTTGTTTCCTGTGCCTTATGAAATGATAAAATTCAAGTACATATTTTGTGGGATTATTTTTGTGATTGTATAGCTTGTCTTATCACTGGAACTGAAATATCTTCAATGGCAGGGCATTTAAATTTCATTCTCATGCACTTCCTATAATGATGGTCAAGCACATAGTAAATGTGCAGCAAATGAATATTGCTTATGGAATTAAAGCCATCCAATCAATGTATGCAGCATCTGCAGTAAGCAGTGCAGGGGATGGCTGTCTATAGCAGATTAACTGTGCTCCTGTGTCAACTCTACTTTCACGTATGCTCATGAAAACACTGAGAAGAGAAGAATTTCGGTTAAGTCTCAATGTCATTGTTAACTAATGATCAAGTAGCAGAGAATTATGCTGCAGATTTGGGCAAGGGCAGAACACACAGAGGCTTTTTCCAGCTTTTGTCTTGAATAAAGATAGTGTGTTGATAGGTAAATTACATTGTATCTTGTGATTTATATTATATTAATTTAGAAACCATCACATCAAAATGAATGCCAATAAATGACAGGAAGAACCATTTCAATGCTAATCTCACAACATTCTAGTCAAAGTGTAACTGAGAGTATTTAGCTATTACTAATTGCATGAGAGCCTTATAAAAACCTATAAAATACCATTATCAATATCTTTTTGTATAAGCACAACGGAAGAGGGTTTGCAGAAGTTATTTCTTTAGATCTAACAGGTAGTAAATGACATAAAGAGAAATATCATTTAGATAATCCTGATTTCCAAGCTGCATTATTTTGTGGCATTAAGATGTTAGTGAAAATCCAGCATTCTTCCCCAAAGGGTTTATGATGTTCACAGTTGGCAGCAGTGGTGCAGCACCGTACAGCACAGGTAGTGTTTACAACCTGCTGCTGTTCGGAATGCTTGGCATGAGCAAAGCAGGAACATAGTGGGAAGGAGACAGTGTTCTAGGATCTTTGCTTGGTTTAATCAGTGAAGGACTTTGTCTAAAACATTTGTTAAACATATTACCGAAAGGACATGCCACATGTGTGAATCAGACATTATTTTCTCCCTCTCCTTCCTTCCCTCCCTCCTTCCTTCCTTCCTTCCTTCCTTCCTTTTTCTTTCTTTCTCTTCCTTTTTCTTGAATAAAAAGGCTTACCACAAGCAATTTATCAACCAAAAATAGTCTGAGAAGTCCTGTTTGCAGACTGTGACCACCACAAACCCCTTCCTGAGGGTGCTGTTGGAGGGAATGGAGATAACATCCTTAACTGGTCCAGTCTTTATCCCTGAACAGGCCAGGGCTCTGAGGGCTGACTTGGCTCCAGGTCCAGGGTTTTGGTTCAGTTTCCTCTAGTTGCCTGGAGATTGATATACAGGTCAGTGATACCCAGTTCCTCTGGGTCACATTCTGGGCAGCCAACATGGCAATGTGTGGTGAGGACTCATCTTGGTCAGTCTTCACCAGTCATTCATTCCACCAGTCACTCGGCAGATGGTTTCCTTGCCAAAGATCAGTGACATGGACAAAAGTATCATTGAAGGATGCAAAGTTGTGGTAGAAACCAAATATGTTCTCTCCTTCAGTCTCTTGAGTTCCAAGGCTGGTGACTCTTCTTCCTTTTCCTTTCCTTTGCTGGTGCCATGTCTGTGCATCAGCCACTGGAGGGTGAGCTCCCACTGATTTCTTAAATTTACACTCTCCTGTTATAGTAAGGAAAGACTCTATCTCTAGGTGGAGACATGCTTTTGCCTTCTCCCTTAAGAGTTAAGTCATTTGGGCAGACTGGGGACCTGGCAATGGAACCAGTCCTGGAAAGGTGGTTCACCTTAAGATGATCGACTTTTCTTCCCAGAATTCCTGCCCTGTAGTACAGTCCCTACAACTTTCCTTGGGGTTTGACTGGGTCTGTCTGCCCTTCTTAAGGCTTTAACTATTCCTTTTCTTCTATGTTTTTTTTTCAGATATGGGCCAGAAGCTAAATATGCTTTCCCAGGTATTTTGGACTTCCTCATTCTTTCCTTTTGTAATATGTCTATATCGATATCCATGTCATCTATATCTACATCTATGTCATCTACCTCTATGTCATCTATATCTATATCATCTATATCTATATCATTATCTATCTATCTTCTATCTATCTATCTATCTATCATCTATTATCTTCTATCTTCTATCATCTATCTATCTCTGTCTGCCTATCATCTATCTATCTATCTATCTATCTATCATCTTCTATCTTCTATCATTTACCATCTATCTCTGTCTGCCTATCATCTATCTATCATCTATCTATCTATCTATTATCTATCTATCTATCTATCATTTATCTATCTATCATCTTCTATCTTCTATCATCTATCATCTATCTCTGCCTACCTATCATCTATCTATCTATCTATCTATCTATCTATCTATCTA
>NW_008355824.1:1583302-1583793 GCF_000622305.1 Nannospalax galili
TGCCTCCGGGTTCCTGCCCTGAGTTCCTACCTTGGGCTCCCTGATGAATTGTGACCTGGGAGATGTAAGACAAATAAACCCTTCCTTCCTCAAGTTGGTACTGGTCAGAGTGTTTTGTCACAGCAATTGAAGGCAAACTAGAACACTTATCATCTATCTATCTATTTGGTGTTTTTAAAAATTATTTATTTAATAACCACACAATCAGAAGAAGCATTTCATTACAACAGCATTGACATATTCAATAACAATTTCCAGAGCTAAGATGCATCTCCTTCAAAATTGGCTATAAATTTTTAGGTTTACAGTTGAATTAATACAGTTATACAATATTGTACTCAGTATAAACCCTATAAGACATAACATTAGGTGAAGCTTTAACCTTTATAAAAGATATCCATTTCATTATTAAAATACAGTTTCATACAGAAAAATTCATTTTAATAATGAAATGGAGATCTTTTTTGAAGTTTAAAAAGATCTCTATCTCA
>NW_008355824.1:1584004-1586082 GCF_000622305.1 Nannospalax galili
GTCTGCTGTTCAATTTCCCAGTTCTATGCTGGGTTATTATCTCGGAATCCCTTTGGCCACCCTGGCCAACAACTCAGAAGGAGGTATCGCCTGTTCTGGCATTGATGCTTGTTATGTAGCCTTTAGCTATGCATATGGACTCTTTTAGCTATACATATGGACTCTTAAAAAATTATATTGGCCCCTTTAAACTTTGCTTATACTTTTCTTTTGTTTAAGGCCATACAGTTGGACCAGATAAACCAATTTATTTTTACTCTTAAGGTTGTTTGAGGATCTGTTCCTCAGGGGTCACTAGGGCTTGGGAGGAGCCCTTGGCTCCTTTCTTTTACCAGTTCTGCCTATGTGAAAATAAGTCAAAGGTCCTGCCTGATCATGGTTGGCTTCACTTAGAAGCATGGAGGAAATGATTCCTCTGTATTGACCCTCCTCTTTATAGACTGGACACCAGTTCAAGCCCATCTGGTGGGGTCTCCTAGGGCTCCTTGATCAAGAGGACAGGTGACCCACCACCATTATAGGACATTTTTAGAGACACTCATAGTCCCCTGGAACTAGTCAACCTAGGAGGGCTAGGAGCAAAAACTGTCCTTTGTGTCCTTCTGACAAAATTATTCTAGGCCTCAAAGTATATCTGTTAAACACCCTAGAAGGTTAGCTTCACCAGTCTGGTATTTTTAATTACTGTGTGTCATGTGGATAAATCTTGGGCAAAGACCAGTTGTTCTCAGATAAACCTTACGTAGACATATATTTCTTGATCTGCTGTGTATAATTTGTCAGTAGGGTATGGGAGTAATATGGTTCCCTCTGGTTTTCATAACTAGCTAGGCATTGCTTATCTCTCACATTGTCTCACCCCTCTATCATGGTTTTCCCAATTAAGATGCCCCAATTTACCCCCTTTCTCCCTTAGTAATATCCTTCTCCTATGGTCCTACCTCTTCTTGAGCTTCTTCTTTCCCTTTATCCCCTAGGTTCCTTGAATACCCTTCCCTCTTCCCTCCCTTAAACTAAACTGATTTTTATTCATATCTCCCTTATTAAGACCTGTTTCCACTCTTCTTCTCTTTCAGGTTATTTCTTTTCCTTTACCGCCCTGTTTCCTTTCCATTACCCTGGTTCCTGTAGTTATGTCTGGTTGTATGCTTATTTATCAGAGTCTGGTTCTAAGATCCACATATGAGGGAGAACATATGTCGAATTTTTTTCTGAGTCTCTGTTACTTCACTTAGTATAACAGTTTCTAGTTCCATCCACTTACCTGCAAATTTCATGATTTCATCTTTCTTTACTGCTGAGTAAAACTCCATTGTATAAATGAACCACATTTTCATTATCCACTCATCAATTGAGGGACACTTAGGTTGCGTCTATCTCTTAGCTACTGTGAAAAGAGCAGCAACAAACATGGATGTACAAGTGTCTCTGCAGTAGAATGAGTTTTTTGGGTATATGCCCAGGAAGGGTATAACTGGGTCAAATGGCAGATTCATTTGTAGTTTTTTAAGAGTTCTCCACACTGCTTTCTGTAGGGGTTGAACCAGTTTGGAGCCCCAACAGCAGTGGATGAGTGTGCCCCTTTCCCCGCATCCTCTCCAACATTTGGTATTATTTTTTCTCTTGATCTGAGCCAGTATGGGGTAAGATGAAATGTTAAAGTGGTTTTAATTTGCATTGCCCTAATTATTCATGATGTTGAGCATCTTTTAAGATGCTTCTTAGCTATCCTTACTTCTTTTGAGAACTCTCTGTTCAGCTCCTTAATCTGTCTTTTACTTGGGTTGCTTCTTGTCTTGGTTCTCTGTTTTTTGAGTTTGTTATATATTCTGGTTATTACCCCTCTGTCGGATGTGTTACTGGTGAAGATTTTCTCCCATTCTTTGGTTTTTCTGTTTTCTTCCTTGGTTGTGTCCTTTGATATACAGAAGCCTTTTAGTTTAATGAGTTCCCATTTGTTAATTCTTGCCCTTGTTTCCTGAGCAATTGGTATCTGGTTTAGAAAATCCTCTCCTACACCTATATCTTGTAGGTTTTTATCAATGTTTTCTTCTAATAGTTTCAGAGTTTCAGGCTTT
>NW_008355824.1:1586164-1595690 GCF_000622305.1 Nannospalax galili
AGATCCAGTTTTGCCAGCACCATTTGCTGAACATGCTGTCTTTCCTCCAGTTAATGTTCTTGGCCCCGCTGTCAAATATCAGGTTGCATATACTGCATTTACTCACATTTGGGTCTTTAATTTTGTTCCATTTATCTAGGGATCTATTTTTGTGCCAGGACCCTGTTGTTTTTATGACTATAGCTCTGTACACAGCTTGAAATCTGGTATAGTAATCCCCCCCCAGCATTCCTCTTAGTGCTCAGGTTTGTTTTGTCTATCTGAGGTCTTTTGTGCTTCCATATGAATCTTAGGATAATTTTTTCCAAGTCTGTGAAAAATGTCATGGGGATTTTGATTGGCATTGCATTGAATCTATATATGACTTTTGGTAGGATGGTCATTTTCACAATATTAATTCTTCCAATAGATGAGCATGGGAGGTCCTTCCATCTTCTGGTGTCTTCCTCAATCTCTTTCTTTAATGATTTAAAATTTTCATTGTAGAACTCTTTAATGTCTTTGGTCAGCTTTATTATGTGGCTATTGTGAACGGGAGTGTTTCCATGTGCTCTTTCTTTGATTGCTAGTTATTGGTATATAGAAAGGCTATAGACTTTTGTAGGTTAATTTTGTAACCTGTCAATTTACTGAACATGTTAATAATTTCTAGGAGTTTTTGAGTGGAATTTTTGATGTCCCTTAAATATAAAATCATATTATCTGCAAAAAGGGATAATTTGATCTCTTCTTTTCCAATTATTACTCCTTTAAGTTCCTCCTCTTGTCTTATTGCTCTTGCAAAAATTTCAAGTACTATGTTAAAGAGAAGTGGGGATAGTGGACAGCTTTTTCTGGTTCCTGATTTCAATGGGAATGCTTCTGGTTTTTCTCCATTTAGAATGATGTTGGCTGTGGGTTTGTTATATATGGCTTTAATTATGTTCAGGACCATGTGGCTCTTGTCTTTGAGCCCATTTATATGATTTATGACGTTTATTGACTTACATATATTGAACTATCTCTGCATCTCTGGAATAAAGCCAACTTGATCATGGTGGATGAAATGTGTCTGTATGTGGTTTGCAAGTATTTTGTTGAGAATTTTTGCATCTATGTTCATTAAGGATATGGGTCAATAGTTTTCTTTTTTTGGTTGTATCTTTCCTGGTTTTGGTATTAGAGTGATGCTGGCTTCATAGAAGGAATTTGGAAGTCCTCCCTCCATTTCTATTTTTTGAATAAATTAAGTAGAATTGGATACAGAGTTTCTTTAAATATCTGATAGAATTCTGTGGTAAATCCATCCTGTCCTGGGCTTTTTTTAGTTAGGAGGATGTGTATTACTGTTTCAATTTCTTTTTGTGATATGGGTCTGTTTAAGCTGTTAATCTCTTCTTGGTTTAGTTTTGGTGGTTCCCACGCCTTTAGATATCCATCAATTTCTTTTAGGTTTTCAAATTTAGTAGCACATAGACTTTTAAAGTATTCGATTATAATGGTCTGTATCTTTCTGGTGTTGCTTGTGATGTTTCTCCTTCATCTGTGATTTTGTTGATTTGGAGGTGCTCTTTCTTTCTTGTGGTTAACTGGTCTAGCCATCTGTCAATCTTGTTTATCTTTTCAAAGAACCAGCTCTTGGAATTGTTGATTCTTTGTGTTGTTTTCTTTGTTTCAATTTCATTAATTTCTGCCCTGATTTTCATTATGTCTTCTTGTCTGCTGGGTTTGGGTTTTGATTTCTGTTGCTTTTCATGTGTGTTGAGTTGCAAGGTTAAGTTATTTATTTGTGTTCTTTTCGATTTTTTGATATAGGCACTGAGAGCTATAAACTTCTCTCTAAGGACCACTTTCAGCATGTTCCAGAGGTTTTGTCGTATTGTATTGTCCTTTTCATTTAATTTCAGGAATGCTTTTATTTCTCTCTTAATTTCTCTTTTGACCCATTCATCATTAAGGAGTGTGTTGTTTAATCTCCATGTGTTCATGTGGTGATTAGGGCTTCTTCTAGTGTTGATTGTAAACTTCATTGAACTGTGGTCTGATAGAATGCATGGAATTATTTCAATATTTTTATATTTGTTGAGGGTTGTTTTGTGCCTCAGTATATGGTTGATTTTGGAGAAGGTTCCATGGGGTGCTGAGTAGACAGTATTTCCTGTGGTGCTTGGGTGGAATACTCAGTAGATATCTGTTAAGTCCATTTGATATATGGTATTGTTTAATTCAGACTTCTTTCTGTTAACTCTCTGCCCTGTTGACCTATCTAATGGATAAAGTGGGGTATTGAAGTCCCCTACTATTACTGAGTTGGGGTTAATCTGGGTCTTAAAGTCCTGTAGTATTGTTTTTATGAAGTTGGGTGCACCAGAGATTGGTGAATATATGTTCATGATTGTAACATCTTCTTGATTCATTGTTCCTTTGATCAAAATGAAGTGGCCCTCTTTGTCTCTTCTGATTAGTTTTCGCTTAAAGTTAATTTTGTCAGATATTAGAATTGCTATGCCTGCTTTTTTCTTAGTGCTATTTGCTTGGTATATTTTTTTTCCATCCTTTCAGTTTGAGATAGTGTCTGTCCTTGAAAGTGAGATGAGTTTCTTGCAGACAACAAATAGATAGGTTTTGTTTCTTAAGCCGTTCACCTAATCTGTGTCTTTTGACTGGGGAATTGAGTCCGTTAATATTTAAAGTTATTAATGAAGGATGAGTATTGAATCCTGTCATTTTTCTTTCTGTTTACATGCTTGATATAGATGTACTTTTCTACAGTTATACCTTCACTGAATCTCTGCAACCCCTTGTGTATAGTCATTCCTTTCTTCAGTTCTTTGTATTGCTTCCAGAACTCTCTGAAAGGCTGATTTTGTGGACATGAATTCCTTCAGCCTATTTATGTCATGGAAGATTTTTCTTTCCCCTTTGACTATAATAGACATTTTGGTTGGGTATAGTAATCTGGGTTGGCATCTGAAGTCACTTAAAACTGGGAATACTTTGGTCCAGGCTCTTCTGGCTTTCATAGTTTGTGCTGAAAAGCCACCTGTTATCTGTTTCTCTTTTACAACTTTCAGAATTGTCTCTTTGTTTTGTATGTATAGTGTTTTTACTATGATGTGCCATAGAGAGTCTCTTTTCTGGTCCTGTGTGTTTTGTGTTCTATATGCTTCTTGTGTTTGTATGGGCATGTCTTTCTTTAAGTTTGGGAAATTTTCTTCCACAATTCTGTAGAAGATCTGGTCCATGCCATTGTCTTGGGATTCTTCTCCTTCTTGTATGCCTATGATTCGCAAGTTTTGTCTTTTTATGGTATCACTCCATAATCCATTCTTGTGATTTCTTAAATTTTTCATAATCTTTGCTTGAGTGGTCTAGTTTATCCACTTTATCTTCCAATCTTGATACTCTTTTCCATTTCGTTCATCCTATTGGTGAGGCTTTCTCCTGTTGTTTCTAATTGGCTTATTGAGTATTTCACTTCCTTCTTCATTTGATCTTGAGTATTCTTCAAAATTTCTCTTTTCTGAATTAATTCAGAAGTTTATCCCTATCTTCCTTCAGTTCTTTGATTTCTTTTTTTGTGTGTCCTTTAAATTCACTGAATTCTTTTATCATGTTTATAATTGTTCTTTTGAGTTCCATGTCCTGCATTATCTCTAGGGGTTCTCATTGTACTCCTCTTGAGGTCTATTGGTATTTGGTGGGGATATGTTATTTTGGCCTTTCATGTTTTTATTTTTTCTCTGTGATTTTGACATGTGAATTTCTTTTGTAGTTTCTGATTCTTGTGTGAGACTCAGGCCTTCAAGTTTAGGTCTGCTTCTTTTTGTGAACTTTATGTGTCTTTATGGTTTACTTTTTGGACATGAAAGGCTTGTTCATCTAAGTTTCCGGTTCTCTCTTTTGATTTTATATTGGAGTGGCTGGATTGCTTTTGTTTAGGAGTTTCCACAGAGGCCCAATTCAGATGAGAGTCAGATGATTTCAGGCTTTCTCCTAAGGTCGGAATTCTTCCAGGTACGATTTTGGCCTCAGGAATTTGGGGTTTGGACTAGCCTGGGGGCCTGGCCCAGGTAAGATGCTGGTCTAGGGCAGCTGGTGGCTGTGCCACCCAGAGATGCAAAGGCAGATGGGGCAGGAAGAGGCCCCAAGGACTCCTGGGGATTTCACTGAGGAGCTGTGTTGGTCTGGATGCAAAGGATCAAGAGGAAAGGTCAGCCACCCCCGCCCCCAACTGCATCCCAGAAAGAAGCTGGGGGGTGGTGCAGGTCCAGGGAAGCCGAGGGAGATGAGGGTGGGGCCAGGCCCAGAAGCAGTGCTCCTAGGGCCCAGAGAAGGCACTAAATTTGTCTGGATGAAAAGGATCAGGAAGCAGTATTGGTTCCCCAGGTGCCTGGAGCCCCAAAACAAAGAATGGGACAGGACCCAAACTAGGAGAGACCAGTGGGGGAAATGGGAGGGTGAATGATCCTGGGAGAGTCAAGGCTTGGAGGGCAGGATGGACTTACCCCAGAGAGAGGCCTGAGGGAAGGAGAGACGCCTGCTGCGGGTGGTGCAGGCCCACGAAAAGGCTATTTGGTCTTTTTGAGACATGGTCTCTCTGTTGCTCCAGCTTTCCTGGAACTCACTGTATAGACTAGGCTGGTCTTGAACTCAGAGATATCCACCTGCTTCTGCCTCCTGAATGCTGAGATTAAGGGCTTGTGCCACTATGCCTGGCTATAATATATATTTTTTTACTAAATTTTGTGTATTTCATATCTTCATCAAATTTAGACACCTTTCCCCGTCAGCACCCCAGATAACCTTCCCCCAACTGAATTTCATGCATTTTGTCTAGCTGGTCAAGCATTTGTACCCAATTTCCCACAGTACAAGTTCATCCACTAGAGTCTAGTCAGCCCATTTAGAGTCACTCCCTTAAAGAAGACCTACTTTTCCTCACCTGACAATAATCATTTGCCAACAGTTCCTCTGCTAAGATTGGGACCTGCTGTCTGTTTCCCCAACTATGCTGGGTTTTTATCTGATTGAGTCAGCATGGGTCTTGTTCAGGCTGACACCATTGCTGCAAGTTCATATGAGCAAGGTCCCAGTAACCTGAAAGCCTCTGCTGCCTTACCTTCATGCAGCAACTCTGGCTCTCACAGTCTTTCTGCTCCCTCTTCTGCAATTGTCCTGAGCCATGAGTGGGTGAGGGATAACACATCCTTCAACTCTCACTAGTGAAGCTTCCTCATACAACAGAGTGCAATGCACACAGAAGGCCACAACTGGTCAGTTGTTTAGAGAATAAGAGACTGCAGCATGCATGTCCGTGGGTAGGTCTCCCATGTTAATGCTCATTCTTTCTTTAAAGCTCCCATCACCACCAGTGGCTCACTTCCATGCTGATTTATCTCGAACGTCGTGGTGGTTTTTCTTTTCTTTTTCAATTCTATTTTCCTCTTCTAGGGTGGTTGCAAGATTTGCAGCCTGCCTGTCCTGGGAATTTTCTTTTAAACTCCTCAACACATAGGTCTTACTTATCCTTTTCTTACCCAACCCCCAGCTATGTGGCTGACCTCCAAGTTGACTGATCTCTATTTTCATCCTCCAGGCAGCTACAAGATTTATATCTTGCTTTCCCTAGGGTTTTCTTTTTAGCACTAATAAATTGTCTCAAGCACCTCCTGACTCAGAAGATGTTCCTCTGACCCTGTGATGACAAGCCATGGACCACCTCTTTCCTGCACTTCCCAAAGAAGCAACTCCTCTTCTAGCCAATTGGCTGACCATAGAAGCTTGTAGGGGAGGGGCTAAGGGTATAAAAGCTGGGAAAACCATAAGGCTGGCCTTTCACCATTTTGTAAGGCTGTCTGGACCACAGGATTTATGTCTGGGTGTGGACTTTTGGCATCAGCCGTGAATGGGGGAGGTGCCTGCTTGTATGTGAATAAACCTGCACCCCAAGCTCAGTTAGCAAGTCCAATAAGCTCATTAAGATTCTTCAAACTGGGGTTTGGAGAATTTTTTCTTCAGGCTGTTGCATGGACATGGGAAGAGGGAATTGGATGCCACATGCACCTTCCAGTAGTGAATTTGACTTACACACCTATTTGAGTCCCTCCTGATATATATTTCTTCATTTATGAGATCAAGAACTCCAAGACAGAACCCTGATTTCTCTGCTATAATACAGTGTTCCTGCCTAGACAACCCAAGATTTCCAGTAACACTAATTTCCTTCCTTTTAATTATCTAATTCATGGAAGAATGGACTAGTTCCTTCACTCCTAGACAGTATCATTTTGGGAGCCTACTTTGGGATTTATTAAAGGTTAGTACTTGCCACATCAAACTGGAGCACCATTGGGGAGAACAGCTTTTGACATTTTCCATGTCTCTTTAGATATTCTGGAAGGGGGAAGCTCCAAGCCACAGTAAGCATAGCTGAGTTCCCAGGCTTCTACCCTTGTTTCTCTTTGTTTATTCTCCTTTCTCTGTTAGCCCCTCCTCTTTTTTTGGGGGGGGGGTCAGTGTAAGTGGTAGAATTCATTCTCCTATCAGTTCTGGGCAACTTTCCTTAGGGATTCCTGTGTATGGATAATAACCCCCAAGGCTCATTTCATTTTTATCTGTTTGTATCCTCTTAAGCTCATTTGCCCTTTTTGTTCCACAAACTGTAATTGGCTCAACAGTTGAGGAGACTTCCCTTGAGAACCTACCTGTTCTCTTTGCTGGGCTACTTAGCCCACCATGTCCATGTTCTATATTTAGCCCTATGTTGTAGTAAAAGGCTATGGAAGTTATGCATGGAAGGGAATCAGGGAACATTTTTCCAGGAAGTCATCTCCTTCACTTGCTATTTGAGATTCATTGGGGTCCAACTTCCTTTAGCCTGCAGCATGGATTGCATGTTGGTCTTTGTTTTTTTTAACACAGATATCTAGATGAGGAGTTGTCTCCTGCTTGAGCCAGGGAGAACGAAGAAAGTTCCCATCCTTAAAAAGCTATCCCTCTTAACCCTTATACAATCATTTGTATAGAAGCTTACAGGAGTTTTTTTTCTTTGAAGAGTGGAGACACCAGAGACATCTTGGATATAAGCCAAAGTATTAAGGTCCAGAACCGATGGCCATGAATATGCACATTGTAGTCCCACTACCTGGGAGCAAATCCCCAAGAAGATATACTAGACCATACCAGCTCTCTTCCTCCTAGAGTGGAGACGCATCTTTGGGCACAGGACTAAGAGTGAGGAGGAAGGGGTGGGTCTCTTCCAAACTCTCCCAGGTTGCCTTTACTTACAGATAGAGAGAAGTTCTTCCAAGACTTCTGCTGGCTTCTGTTATCCTGCCTCATGAAAACTGGGATAAATTAGACTCACAGAAAGTGAAGAAAAAGGCCCTCATATTCTTTTCAACCTAGTCATAGCCAAAATCTAATACCATTGTTTAATTAGACCTGTAGGAGGAAACAGAAATGGATTGACATTCCATATGTCCAACTTTATTTTATCGAAGAGACAACCCCAAACTGGCCCAGTTGTCCAATATAGACATCTCCAAGGACTTAGCATGCATAAAGAAAAAACATTGGGGCTATACTACCCCGAAGAATCTGCCTGACTCTATGATGAAGCCATCCCTTGTGCATACTCTGTCCCTGCAGGGCCATCAACTCTCTATCCAGATCTTCAGTCTCTCCAGTAGTCCCCTTAGCATCCCAAGGATCAATTTACTCAGGAAAGCCATTTTTCACCACTTACAATCCTACTCCTCTCCAACCAGGAATGCTCCCATGTTGGAAGTGTTTGGTGTGGAATTTGGACCAACATTAATTCACATCTCATTTTCTTTATCAGAGCTAAAAGGCAGACCTGAGTAGATAAAGTGAGAACAAAATTTGAAGAGATTATCCAGCTCTAGCACTTAGCCAGAGAGATGTGATATTAGTTCTAGAACAAACTTTGACCCCATTTGATAAAAAGGGTCAAAGGTAACATTTAAGGAGAATATTACAGGTTCAACACACAAAGGAATTCAGACTCTTCCAGACTCATATAACTATTACCAGTTGGCTGACTTCCCTTGTACATGAAGGTGGACTATATATATATCCCACAAAGGTAGACAAAGATTTACTAGGCAAAATGCAGAAAGAATTCAAGGTCATAGAGTATTAGAGTCATGTAGAGTCAGGTCCCATAGATTACTCTCCTTAATAGTCACTAATGAGAGAGGACACGATATAGGAAAATAATCTCCCTTGTCCGATAGGCCTCTTCTTTCCTTGTGGTAGTTCACATGGGGAGGATAAGTGAAAAACTCCAGAGGATCCTATGGGGAGAAGACAAAGGGATTTGGGAGACATTCCAATATTTGTTTCTGTCTTACAGAGGAATAACAAGGAATTCCTAGACTATATCAGTTTTATGGAGACCTTGAAGAAGGGAATGCCTAATGTTTTTCTACACTTGGCCTGTCTTAAAGTTAGACTAAAGGATGAAAAGATGGCCTCTAATAGAAAATATCAATCAGATTATTTTATATTATCCTACAATTTGATCTCTTGGTTCGTAGGAGAGTTCCCATTAAATGTTGCAGGTTTTCTGCCTCCATCTATAGATATACACTAACTGAATGTGGGTACAGGTTTTCAAACAGTCTAGCCAAGGAGGATCTTAAGTAGGACACTGGTAAATGCAGACACTCTTTTCAACCTGATCTTCTTGATAATGAGTCCTGATTGCCACATACTCATGTCCTTTTAAAGATAATGGCAGGGAAGGCTGATACTTCAAAATCAAGTACTCTGTCTCTAATAAGGCTCCAAAGAAACAATTCCTTCTGTTTCTCGTCAATACCCATTCCCTTACACGTATGAGAAAAAATTAACATGTTTTTGTCTCTTGTGCAGTGGCTGTTTGGAAGGGACTTGCTAGGCTTTGCTCTTATTGGCTAAGGGCACAGACCACATTTTCTTATACATTATGCACCAGCATTCTGAATCAGAGAGGTTATGAGTCACAGCCTCCCCACATTTATGAAGCTGCTGTGCTAAAGTTCCTCAGCTTCAAATGGATGTGTGCTTGTTAGTCTGCTGTGGTAACTGATTTCTGGGGCCAATGCATCACTAATGAGGTATCGGGGATATTATATATTGACTTGGTGAACAGTACTATTGGCTTCCAGAAAATCCACACAAAGACAATTGTGTGCAAAATTTACTTATACTGAGTTCAATAATATATAAATGTATTAAATTCAACTGTGAACCTAGAAACTTTTACCCACTTATGAAAGAGATGTACTCTTGCTCTGGAATGTGTTACTGAATAGAGGTATCGGGGATATTATATATTGACTTGGTGAACAGTACTATTGGCTTCCAGAAAATCCACACAAAGACAATTGTGTGCAAAATTTACTTATACTGAGTTCAATAATATATAAATGTATTAAATTCAACTGTGAACCTAGAAACTTTTACCCACTTATGAAAGAGATGTACTCTTGCTCTGGAATGTGTTACTGAATATGTTAAAGCTGTAGTGAAATGCTTC
>NW_008355824.1:1595768-1664939 GCF_000622305.1 Nannospalax galili
AGGCTAAGACCTCATTTAATTTTATATCTTATAGGGTTTATACTGAGTACAATATTTTGTAACTGTAATAATTCAACTGTAAACCTAAAAATTTACGGCCAATTTTGAAAGAGATGCATCTTAGCTCAGAAAATTGTTAGTGAATAGTCAATGCTGTTGTAATGAAATGCTTCTTCTAAGTATGTGTGTTGGGCCTTCGGGACCCTCATACACACGGCATGGAGGAAAATGAGGCCTAATATAATTTCATAAGCCAGGCTAAAGTTTAGCGACCTGTCTCTGGCCTGTCACTTCCATGTGGAGGTGACTCAGCAGGGCCCTATCTAAGATTGCCTCTGCCCAGTAACAATCGGCGTGGTAAATTCCCAGTGGCCCACAGTCTTCACCCCAGATGACACATTCCTATACCCACCCCCTTTTCCACACCCCCTTTGCTTAAACTATATAAGTTGATGCCTGATGCAATAAAGTGAGTTCCTGCCTTGACAAGGCTCCCGACTCGGTATGGTTTTTGAGTCGCCCACACTCACCATCCTGCTCAGCCCCTAAGAGAGAAACACAGGCTGGTCCTGGCCTCTCTCCCTGTGCTGTACCTGTCGGAGAGCGATCCGACATATGTGGTTATTAAATAAATAATTTTTAAAAACTGAGAACTTTGTAAAACCTGAGAACTCAAAATTATGTAAGAGTTGCATCTATCTGTAGAAATTCCTTTTGTATTTTCTATAAATGCTAGATTTCCTTCTGCTTTACAGCCTTGAAATCATTTTAAAACCAACATATGCTCAATAAAAACACCTCTCCTCAGTTCTTTACTATCGCACATGAAATCTCTTTTACCTACAAAATGTCTCTTCAAGAAGCTGAGCTTCACATAAGCAAGAGTAATTGGGTAGAGAGATGGGGAAGGTGTTGAGAGGTATGGAGATAGATGCTAGATGTGGGCAGTAGATTTTAAGGAGAAAATTAACTTTCTTGAAACATTTGATAAATCTCATGAATAATCAAGAAAGGTTGAGGGCATTATGGGATGCATAACAATTACCACAAACAACTGATTCTGTCAAGTCAGAAAGACACTGTTTTGCTTCTGGCTCTTGCATTCTTTATGCTGCCCTTTCCGAAATGGTCCCTGAGTCTTGGGGGAATAAGGTATAATATAGATGCCCCATTTATAGCCATTCAGAAACTCACAACTGTTAAAAGTGCAGAGTATAAAAGAGTCAGTTGTTTGCATGTATATTTTTGAAATAAAATAATTTAAAGTTTTCAATTATTTTTATTTGAAATATGATAGCTAGATAAAATTACAAGTTAATTTAACATAACATTTAGTATTTGATTTCACTTTGAACTCATTTTTATATAGATAGGTAGTATTTGATTTCACTTTGAACTCATTTTTATATAGATATCTTATGACTGTAATAATTAGTATCTAATATCAAAAGAGTTTTTAATACTGTTCCAAGTATCTAATCTTGTAGCATTTACCACAAAGTTTTCCCATCTCAAATATTATCATTTTTACAAAAGTGTCTTTAAGTATCTTGGTGTTATTTTAAGAAAAATATGTATAGAAGAAATAAAGCACTTGTAATAAGAACAAAATGGAATGAATCTACTGATTATAATTAGAAATGAAATTATTCTATGACAAGAAAACTTGAGGATCTGGATTCTAAGCTTGATTGTAAAAAAGAAAGAGTATCTAAATTGATTTCTTGAAAAAAATAGTTCATAGTTTCTTCTCTTTTGAATGGAACTATAATGCAATTCATATCATACTGAAGCTTGTCAAATAGCTTTTCATTCATAATCTCATAAGTTGATAATTGTCAACAGAAAAGATTTACTAATCTGTCCACACATTCCATTTAGATTGATCAGAACAAACTTCATCATATAGAAAAAGAAAATTGTAACTCATGATGTCAAATACAACATTTTTTATCTACTTTCTGTTTGTTTTCAGGAACTAATTGCTTGCAATTTTTCTGCATTTTGATATTTTGGCAAAGATAAAAAATTGTGATGCTATTTCTTTTAGCATTATCTTTATAAAAATAGTAGATATTAGAAACCTACAACTCATGGTAGCATCAGCTCTGTTAGTCTCTTTTTCCTTTTCTGTATTTGGTAATCATGACTATAATGATTCTGTGATATCGCATCCATTATTATTTTATGTTTAGATTTTTCATGATTTTAAGACTCATTTCCAAATGTGGTAATGAATATCTTTATATAAAATATAATTTTGATTTTGTTTTATCTTTTAGACCAGATTTCTAGAAGTCGATCATTGAAGGAGGTGGGAAAAACCTGTTTTGACTATGTTATATAATTCAAAGGCTTTTATACTATATGAGTGCCCATTTTTGCTGCTTCAGCAAAAGTGGAATGAGTATGTTACCTTATTTTTACCAGCATTATGTATTAACGTTTAAGTCAGTGAATGTTGCATTAAATAAGGATGACATATTGTGATTCTTAATATCTGCATTTCATCTCTTCCTATGGGTTTACATCTTCCCCTGTGTCCATCTGTGAGGTGTGCTTCTATATTTAGGAAATGTCTGTTCTCATATTCTATCTACAAAAAGGACAAAATATATTACTGTAGAAAAAAATGCTTAGAAGACCTGGATGTCATTTAATACCTTATGGCTATATGGCCCTCAAGAAATAGTCTAACCTCTTCAATTCTCTAGTCTTTATCTGCTGGATGGGAATAACATTCACATTAGAAGGTTGGTTGTGGATTACATAAATAACTAACAGATGTCCAGTAGATGCTGACATTTTCTGATAGAAATATTCCTGCACTTTGCTTTCATTACTAGTGCAGGAATTATAATGATCAACAGATACATAATCTTATCTACTAAGGATTTAGTAATTAGTTTTTATACTTATTTACTTGTGCAATGATTTTTTTTTTGGTCTTTTAGCAAATTCAAAGTATTGAAAATTGTCAATATTTAGCTTCAGGAAAAAGAGTAGGGATAAACACATTTTTCTTTCTAGATTAACAGTCACCATTTCATGTGCTAACACACTCCAATGAAGATGGCTATCCATAGAGAAGTTTACATGGTTTACATGCCACAATTTTCTAATTTGCCCACATGGATAGACATTAGTGGACTGATAGATTTTTCAGCATTAACACACACCAAGACCACAAAAGATGATGCCTTGTTAGGCAACAGTATCATTGGATTTATAATGTGTCTTCTTGCAGTTAGCTTTAATCAAGCTGAAGCTTAAAAATATACAGTTAAATGACAGGCCTTAATTAATTTTCCAATTAGTTAAGGATTGATTTAACATGTCATTCTTAAACTGTGCTGCCATTTAAAGGACTCATCATTTATGTTGACAGAAGTTGCTTTGTGCTTAACACTCCCATTAGGTATGCAGCCTCACCCTATCTCTATCAATCATCACAGTCTAGACCCAGCCTGTCCAAATGAAGTAGTAAGTTGTTGGTCAGTGATCACAAATATATCACTCTTTCGAAAGGCAGACAGTTGATAGCACCAACAACTTTGATCAAGCTCTAATTACCCAGAAGTATTTTTTAAATGTAAGATTTAGATGTTGATTGAGTATCCTGAAATAGAATACTTATTAAGAAGATAGAAATTCACCTTCTAATTTGTGGTTTTCAGGATGATCTTCAGATCCACACATATTTTCTATTTTGATAAATGGGATATGAATATTGCTTTCTATTCTGAAAGATTATTATTTGAAGACATAGACTATGTGCAATTAACCTACTCTCAGTACTACCTAGGTGCATATTAGGCACTGAACACAAATTCTGAATAAATGACTAATTTTTATTTAAATCAAAGTAAAAGTGAAATAACGTAAAATGTGTGCTTTATTGTTCATTATTATGGTTATTCGTGCCATGAAGTATTGATCATATATAAACTTTCTATTGAAATTAAAGCTGCATCTTATCTTTCTTTCATTTTCAGCTATTGCTAGATAAGTACATAATATATTATAGCCATCAAATTGCTCTTATAAAGATTTCCATTAATTTTGCAAATGGAAAGAAGAGTAAGGAACATTAAAGTTAATTTTAATTGAATTTTGAAAAATATAAAAATTCAGAAAACACATGCCGGATCTCTAAAAATAAATGCATATATTAAATCCTTTTGGGAACCAATGGAAATGTAGTGCTGATATATTAACTTTGAACTGATGATGTACAAACAGCCCATGCCAGTTATGTTACTGCTAGTTCTTCAACACTGTGTGTTATGACAAGCACCGTTTACTATGTTGAGCTCCCCCAGCTGCCTTCTCTTCCAGTGGCAGTATGTTCTCTTTCAGAGTCAGTAAATTCCAGCCCCAAACCAAATCAGATTGTGCAAGTTAAGCTCTCAAGCCTGCAACTTCCATTCTGTGTATATTGAATAAATCACTTCAATTCCCCATACTTAGTTCCCTAAGGACATAATAAAATACCTTCTAGATTCTGTGAGGATCAATATCTCACATGCATAATCATTATCATTGTAAGCCTTTCCACTGGGTATTTGAAGGGCCTCACTTAAATGCTGAGGTAGGCACCATCTGGAATTTCTGCCTTTTTCCAAGATAACCATCTGCCCACTAGGCTGTCCTGAAAGACAGCTTGAATGAGAACCCTCAATTTTCTGGCCTCTGGTATGTACTACTGAGGTGGAAATTCAGAAACTTCACCTAGCATAATTTAAGCTTCCTTGTCAAAAAAGGAAATTGATAGCTACAATGAGATGAAGAGAGTGTGAAACAAAGGGAAGGGAGGGAGTACAACAGGAACACCACAGGGTTGCAAACTAACCCATGTTTTCATAGGGCAAGACTTGAAGCATGAGAATTTAAATCTGTGGGTTAGGTATAGTCCACCACTTCAAACATGAAAGGGAGTAAGTGTATATTGGAAGGGACAGGAATGAGCAGGAATGAGAGAGAGAAAGAGAGAGAGAGAGAGAGAGAGAGAGAGAGAGAGAGAGAGAGAGAGATTTTAATTCCTGATTGCACATTTGCCTGAGATTCTTATTAGAAATCCTCTTTTCTTACTGATGCTAGTTATATTTGGTTTCTGTTAGCTAACACCAGAATACCTACCTAAACACAATAGCATGAAGAAAAGTAAACTGAGCTCACAGTTAAGGAAATAATTGTCTAATAACAAATAGGTTGGGCCTGGCATAGAAGTACATGCTTTCAATCCTAACATCTTGAAGGTGGAGACAGCAGGTTTAGAAGCTTTTACACATCCTAAGCTACCAGCGGAGACTCTGCCTCAAAGATTAAAAGAAAAATACCAGACAAGTGGAAAGTGATAACATTGACACACAAATAGTGTTTCTAAGTAATTATTAAATTTGAGACACAAATTTCAGTTGCATTCCTTTAAACATCATGCAAACTGACTTGTAAAGTATATAAATTTTGATTTATAAGATGTTTTCTTTCTTTTTAAAAACATTTATTTTTAATTATGTGTGGGTGTACGTGTCTGTGTGTGGGTGCCTATGGAAGCCAAGAGAGCCCACTAGATCCCCTGCAGCTGGAGTTTCAGTTGGTTGTAAACTGCTGTGCTCAGTTGGGGTTCTCTGCAAGAGCAGCATGCACTCTTAACTGCTGATCTATATCTCCAGTCTCAAAAGATTTCTTTTTCTCACATATAAAACTGGACTATAAGGCCTTCCATAGGTCTGAAAATTAGTAAAATGTTGTGCTTTGTTCAGGAGCTTTACCTCTTCAATATAAGTTGAGTATATAGCATGATAAAAGTGAAATATCACAGATAATTCATATATTTTAATAATGTTCAGATGTTGATGCTATTGTATATATTTAAGCATGCGGAATTTTATATGTAAGCATACATCAAGTATATAGTAGGTAATTATATGGAAAAATATTTCAGTTTATTAGATAGTAAAGCCTCATTACGCATTGAAAAAACAGAAAAAACTAAAAGAACAAAGTGTGCTTTCTGTGATATATTATGGCAACAAAAATATCAAACAAATCTGAGAACTATGCTAGCTTTCCCCAAACCCATTAAGGACTGAATGACTTTAAATATTTGATAAATTTTCCTGTGCATTATATATCAATGGGAATTCAATCATTTTTTGATCCATTGGATTGATTAAATTCCAGGTCTAGGGAAGAAGCCTTCATAAACACTGGAATTTCTGATGATCCCTTTGGAATGAAACTTCATTCAGTCGATGTTTGAAATAAAAAAGGAACTACTCTCAACTCTTTTGGGGAAACAGTTTATTAAGTAATGTGTAGCTTACATTTTTGTCATATGTAATGAATTATTTTTATATTATTAGTTATTATATCTTAAATGATTACATTCTAAAAGTATAGTGAACAATTTTTCTCTGTATGACAATTCTCAATAATTTTACCTGAAATTAGTAAAGACTTTTCTTTGTTTTTATATTTTTATTTTAATTATTTATTGTGTGTGTGTGTGTGTGTGTCCCTGTGTGCACAACTGCCTTGATGCATGTGTGGAGGTCAGAAGACAACTTTTGAGAATCAGTTCTTTCCTCTTGGTATGTGGGTTCTAGGGATCAAACTCAGATCATCAAGATTGGTAGCCAGTGCTTTTACTCACAGGGCCATCTTGCTGATATTCGTCTTTTAATATCAATTTCATTGATGTGTAGTTTATATAAAATAAAAATTCACCTAAGTGTAAAAAAAAGAATTGATATAAACTTGGGATGATGTCTTAGAGAATATATTAGACAGCTGTGAGAATAAGTTGTTACTTAATACTTTTCAGAAAAAAAATGAAGTTTTACAATATATTTTGATCATATTTAGACCTCCTCCCGTATCTGTACCCCTTTTATGGCCTTCCCCTGCCAGGTTTCATTCACTCTGTCATATGTAATAAGGCTTATCTAGTTAAGTATATTTTAACAAAATGTCCTTCAAAGTGTGTCCACACACTGGAGCCGGGTTAACCTATCTAACATCACGCCATTAATGAAAACTGACTCTATCCCAACAGTTGCCAATTGCCAATAGTTCCTCAGCTAAGGTTGGGGTTTCTTCCCCACTTCCCCACTTCTATGCTGGGATTTGGTTTGGCTTGAGTTTGTGTGGGTCTCGTGCATGTGGGTACTGTTGCTGTGAGTTCATATGAGTAACTTCTCAGCTGTCTGGAAAATTTTGTTTACATGTGGTCTTCCACCACCTCTGGCTCTTCGAATCTTTCTGTCCCCACTTCTGTGATGATCCCTGCATCTTTGGAGGCAGAAGTTTGATACAGGTGTTCAATTCATGGATAAGCAAGCTGCAGCCTCTTGTTCTCTGTATGTTGGCGTGAATTGTCTTTCTGATTTCATTTCGTCATGAAGCACTTTCATGAGCTTCAGTCAGGAGTTTATTCCTATCTTTTGAGCATTTTGAATTGTTTGTGTATTCTTTAAAATCTCTGAATTCTTTGATCATATCTATGATTGTTCTTTTAAGTTCTGTGTCCTATGGTTCCCCTGGGTAGTTCTCATTGTAAAACACTTCTGTAAGACTGGTAGGATTTGGGGGGTGGTACATATTATCTTGGTTTCTCATATTATTTCTGTTTTAGTGTTGTGACCTGGGCATGTGGACTTTTTTTGTTGGTTGTGTGTTTGATATGAAGTTTTTGCTTGCCTTTGTTGAGTTGAAGTTTGATTCAATTTTTTAGAAATATTTTATTTATTATTTTCATTTTGTGTGTATGAGTGTATTGCCAGCATGTATGTGAGTGCACCCATGTCATGCAAGGCCATGGAAGTCAGAAGAGGGCTTCGGATTCCCCTGAAACTGGAGTTAAGGATGGTTCATGGCTGCCATATGGGTGCTGGAATCGAACCCGGTTCCTCTGCAAGAGCAGTCAGTGCTCTTAACCACTGAGACATCTCTTCAGTCCTGGTTCAGTTTTATTATTGTTGTACCATGGTTTCTTGTTCTTCAGGTATGAATTTTTAGTTGGTCATTGCTTCAGGTTCTCAGTTTTAATTTTCTATTGGAGAAATGGGGTGGTTCCAGGCTGGTCCGGTGTGGGTGTGTGAGTTGAGCAATCACAGTTAGGACTGTGAGTGTGTAGATGAAGGTGCCGTGAATGGTTTCAGCTAGTTGACCAGAATAATATGTACCTGGAGCAGCTTTGTAGGCCTAGTTCTTGAGCCAGAGTAAGATGACCAAGTTGGTGACTATATGATTAGCTCATCAGAGTGTTCTGGAACCCACCAGCAGGTGATTCTTGGCCAGGAGTCAGAAACTCTCCAGTGATGCCAACCAGCCTATCTCTGAACAGGAAGATGGCAACCAAGTGGATGGGTTCTGGTTAAGTAAGCCTGACGGAAGCCTTGGAGCAGCTTGGACTCAAATCATTTTAGGTGCTATCTTGATAAATATTGTCTAATAGACAAGGTGTTGTCAGCAAAATGAACATTGGAGTGCGTTTTGGTCTTACTTTCTATTTCATTTGGTGTTAATGCCTGTATTATAGACTGGGGAAAGTTCCTCATATGAATAGTATTAGGAAGAACCATTCACAAATGCTTGAGCAGCATAATGATGGGATGCAAAAATGCTTTCATGTATATGATATAAAACAGCACACAAATTACTAAAATAATTTTCACAGTTCCTAATGTGTGCAGTCTGTCCAAAAAATTCACATATTGTATATTTAGAATTTGCTTGATTATTAAAATTTTCTTTTTAATCCCCAAATCAATAATTGCACTGGTTCTTGTGAGCATTTCTGGAGTTATTTGTGTACAGATGTAGAAAATTACAGTTGCCTCATGGTAAATATTTCTATTTCAGTCCTCACATGGCAGAGAAATATATTCTTTGCAGCTTACTTTTTGCCCCATAAGCAAATGTGTGTGTGTGTGTGTGTGTGTGTGTGTGAGCGCGCATGTGAATTTTTTTCAGTGATTTTGGTGTTTTAAATAGTGTCTAAGCATATTAATCAAGTTCTGTCTTGTGTTCCTAAGTGGAAAAGTCATAATGTCCTTTAGTGAGAAAATATATTCAAGAACGGGATCATAGTTTTCCACAAATTCAAATTCAAAACCAACAATACACATGAAATGCAGTGTCATTAAACAGAAATACAAGTAAAGCAAGCTTATGTACTGCTCAGATGGTATGATGTGATCAGTAGCTCACAAACATCCTCTGTCTCCTCTGTGGACAAGATTCTGGGGTTTATGAATTGAATTCAGTGTTCATGTTGACTTTATAGAACTCAGCTACCACAAATAATAATAACCTGTATTTCCAAATTAGGTTCATAATCTAAAGGTAAAAGAGAACTTATCTGTTTATTTTATAAGCTGTTTTGGAAAATTCACTTATTTAAAGCAGAGTAAACCAATCATCTGGCCTACAAACTTTAAAATGATGAAAACTTAAAGATAAATGCAGTTCACATAACTTTATGATTTTGTATAAATCACACTTTACTAATATTACATATATTTTAATGTGATATAACTGAAAATATAATTAGCAAAAATGTTAAGTTCAAATACTTTTATTCATAATATCCAACTTCAAAAAGACTACTACTTTTCTTATAAAGGAGTTTGCCTGAAGAAATTTTTGTTTTTGTTTTTTGTAATGGAATAAACTTTTGGTAAAAGGTAATTGATAGGAATTAAAAATAAAACTGCATACAACGTTTAGAGTATTATCTCATCATAAGTAAGCTAAAGATGGAATATGGTCAGGTTTTAAATGCTTTATTATTACAAGAAAAATTCCTTTATATTACATTTTTGCATGCAGATTATGCTACTAAAATGTTTTCAAGACAATTTGGGGATATCAATGGAATTTGATGATATTTAATATACTAAAAATGGGCTATACCTGCTTAATTTACATATTCCCTGAGGCTAATATATCACAAACTTAGTATATAGAAAAGTAGGTTTTTTTGAGGCAGGGTCTCTCTGTAGCCCCAACTGGCCTGGAACTCACTACATAGACCAGGCTGTTCTCAGTTTCATAAGGATCAGCCTCCCTCTGCCTCCAAAGTGCTGGGATTAAAAGCACGTGCCACCATGCCTGGCTAACAGTGATATTTTACATGTTAGTATAATCACTATATTTTATTATTCTTCTAAATTATGAAAACTTTATCATTGTTATTTATCATTACTGTGTATGATGTATGCATGGGGGTGCATAAAAAGATTCCTGAGAAAAACTTAACCTTTCTTTGAAACATGGGAGAAGGGAGCAGTAACAAGTCAATCGGGCACACAGAAGTCCTTCTGGTTAATTTAATAGACTTTTATCTTTAACAAATATAAGTACATTAATTTGGAAAACATCTTACTGGCGTTTGGTAAAAACAGGATCTGGAGTTTCCAGATATTTCTAATATTGTCAGTGAGAACCCTCGCCTTTTTGTCTTTCCCCAGACTGTAAAAAAAAAAAAAAAAAAAAAAAAAAGTAACAAGTGCATAATTTTTCCAGATGAACACAATGGGCATAACAAAATCAGGGAATGAGTCTGACTTTCATCTGAAAACATATTTCAGAAAGACCAGAGATGCTTCTAATAGGTGGCCTTGAGCAATTCATTTAGCATATTTCAACCTCCATTTCACTGTTTTTTAATCTAAAAGATGGAGGTGCATCTACTTCTCAGCAGTGTTGAGGTTCATTTCATTTGATCCAAAAGCCTTTGTGGCTTTTTCCATGATCAGCTGTGTGGCTGTGCTGGGTTTCAGGAAGTTCTGAACTGTCATTACTAATGGCACAAAAGTGATGCACAGTGGATCTTCTTAGTTCAAAGTTCTTATTCCTAAAACTTTAATTTTCCTCTTGTAGTAGCTCATTTGAATATCCCTGGAGATGGAGGTGAGCATCTCACCCCTGTTGACACAGGATGTCCTGGGAAGGTCTTCATGACTAATGTGCTTATCTTCACCAGCTTGAATAGCAATTCACCCGATGGTGAGATGGTGAGGGAAACCCTGATGATTTTATTTCTCTATCCCAAAAACTTTGGGCATTGCTTGTGAAAAATGAAATCTCAAACATACTTGACCACATGTAAAGTGAATATGGCAGATGTTTGTCATTTTTTAGCATAATTTTCTCTCAATTTTGATGCAAGGCTGAGTGTGCCAATCTGTATGTCATCAAAATCCTCATAGAATATAGTGTAAAAGCAATGAATAGAGAGAATTAACAAAGGGACATATATTTTCCTTTTAATGAGCAATAATCTCTGTAAGAACCACAATAAATTATGCATTAATCCACTTCACCTAAGTTGAAAATATACTTCAAACAACAGAACAAATGGTTTTAAAACTGTTTTTCTGAATTGTTTTAGCATCACACCTCCATTCATATTTTGAGGTTATAACCCCCAATGTAACTAGATCATGAGATGGGACCGGTGAGAGGTAGTTATGATTACATGAAACCACAAACTTACTGCCCCTATGAATGTAGATTGAAGTCTTATAAGAAGAGACATGAGAGAACTGGTCTCCTTGCTCTCCCAGTTCTCACATGTAGCAGGACACAGGAATGCAATGTGGACACCTGGATTACAAAGAGTGAAGAACGAAACTCAACTTTCAGACACTTTGATTGGACCACAGAACCATGACAAGTAAATTTCTTACGGCAGCTCAAGTTGGCTAAGATGATTTATACTCTCTTTATTTACTCTAAAGCCCCTAAGGAGTAGAGTAACATAAATAATGCTGTTATATGTACAGTATGGATTTTGCCATACTTTAATGGGTAAAGAAGCAGGTACTTCTCATTTATTGAATTTTATTTTGATTTACTAGAACTTCATGTGTTACCTAGAACGGATCATTTTTAATACTTCATATGGCATTGACATTTTCAAAAATAATCAGGAAATGCAACAGGAATGATCATTTCAGAGGAATAAGAAAAAGTGAAATTTGTTCCTTATTCTACTTCATGTAGATCTACTTATCCTGTTAAAGATTGTTCATCTTAAATCTAGTTTTAAAAGACAGAGATAAATAGTACAAAGTGGGAGACCCAGTCTACACCTGGATACATCCCAATGACTTGAAACCATTAGGAAATTATTTTCTAAATAAGTGTTCATCACTGAGCCCCAGTGTGTGTGAGGCTGGTTATATGCTGGAAGTTAGACAAAGTTAGCTTGATATAGAATAAATGTTTACTAAATGATAAATGATTCTATAATTCTAATTTGAAAGTAATATCTATGCTGCTAAATTTCTAATGTAAGCATATCCATTGTTTTAAACCTAAATTAAAAAGAATTTTGTGGAGTGCCTGTGTAGTGATGGTATGTATAGTGGGGGAAAAGGATATGCTCTAAATAGATGCTATTATGATTTTATACTTTTCAGTATACATCACAATCCTTATTTATTATTTAATTGCTTATAATTGGTCTGGAACTTAGATTTCATAATATACATCATATGGTACCCCAGTGACACAAGTGACATCTATCACTGTTATGGTATTACTATTTTAATATATTATTTGAAAAGATCATTCTTGTAAAAAAAAATTCCTCCTAGCCAGGCATGGTGGCACATGCCTTTAATCCCAGCACTTGGGAGGCAGAGGCAGGCAGATCTTTGTGAATTCGAGGCCAGCCTGGTCTACAAAGTGAGTTCCAGGACAGCTGGGGCTACAGGGAGACCCTGTCTCAAAAAGACAAAATAAATTTTCCTACATTTAAAATTTTTCTTTTTAATAAGATATTAAAATCAATAAAGCAAGTAAGTAAAACAGGAAAGAAGTAATGCCAGCTGAAGACTGACATATGAAGGCACCTTAGATAAACGTGCCAATCCTCCTCAAAACACTATGTGGTCAGAATTGAAAATTATTTTTGATCAATGATTACCAACATTTTAAGTGAAAACAGGGATTTTATTTGACTGACATTTTTCCCGTTTTGAACACTGATAGATTTTTGCTTAATGTCTGCAGATGCAAATTTACTTTAGAAGTTTATTTTCAAATCTTACCCTTGGAATATGATATTTCATATATTTTATGGTAATTTTTTGTAGTTGATATTTATGAGGAGTAGTAAACTGTGTGTGTCTTTTGGCATGGTTTAGAATTACTTTAACAGACTTTATTAATAGAATCTACAGTGAACTGGATGATGCTAAACTTTGTCTTAAACACAGACATACGGGTACACATGAGAGTACTTAGAAAATGGCTACATAACAGTGAAATTTGTACTTGAAATTTGTAAATGCAGTATAACTGTAGCAGTACTTATGATAGGAGCACTGTGATAAAATGAATTTAAGACATAATAACTGAGATAAAGTCTAATTATTGTATAGGACAAGAATAATGCCTAGCAGGTAAACATTCAGGTAATAATGAGGAAGGGGAAAACCTTCAATAGCCAGTCAGAGACAGAACACACTCATAAACATCAAAGGTGTCTGTGCAGTCTATAGTGTGTTCTCAATTTCGGCATCCATTGCAGTGACTTGTCTTTCTTCTCTCTGTGTTACGATTTACAATCTTTTTTCTTTTATTTTGTTTCACACTATTGAATAGGGATTTTTCCTAAAATTTGGCACATACTGTTCATCCTCCTTGCTTTCTATGATCACTAGACATGGGGTATTCTTTTGCTGATCTGGGTTTTGTAGGTGCTGGCCGTAGCAAAGAACAGTCATGGAAACATCAGTTTGGCCACAAATACTGCCTAATGGTGTGTTAAAATGCTGCAGTGAAGGATAAGTTGCTGACATGATTTCTCCTGGAGGGACACACAAATGCTGACTCCTTTTTAAAAAATTGGTCAGCTGCGTCCTATAAAATTTGGCATGAGAAATAATTTGCCCTTTCAGGTTGCTCTGGATGTAAAGTCCTTAGCCAAGCAAAATCTATATGCTCATATGGGATTGAGTGCATACCTCTCCTCTTTAGGACAATTAGTGCTTTACACCATGAATTGCCCAGTATAATCCTAGAAAATTTTTCAGTATAGCTTTAATTTCCAAACATATTAATTAATTGGAGAATAGACATCTCTTAATTTTAGAGGGAAGTGGCTTAAAATAATAACTTATGCTCACAAAACATTGATAGGGTTTGGGATTGAGTCCAGAAAAAACTACTAGTAGATTTTCTGAAATAAGCTGTCATTGAAATGACTAGAAAATGTGGATGTCTTCACTATCTAACCAATGTAAGTAACTTTCAGGAACTCTACTGGAAGCTGCTACAGTCTTCACAGCTACCTTCTCTTGCCCCAAAACAGTTCCCGTTAGAACAGAGTAACAGTGCAAGTTCCTGTATTTATCGGAATGTAAACTTGTCCCTTGATGACAAGTGGGTCTGAAGAATTTATTTTCCAGACTTCCCTGAAGAAGTTTAGTGCTTAATATTTAAAAATACTAACACACACACACACACACACACACACACACACACACACACTGCCCAGTGAGTGAGTCTGCCTACACATATATCTACAGATGTATACCACACACACACACACACACACACACACCTGATACTTAATGGAATCAGCACAAGCACCTATCTACAACCCTTATAACCACGCCTGACTTACCCTTTGATTTGATTGTGTTGTGGTCCTAAATATCTTACCAACCTCTGAGTGAGAAAGAAGTCAGACAAGAACTGAAGGTAATTATGACATTTTTTTCCCAATGAGACAGCTGTCATTTATAGGACAAAAAGGTAGAGTAATAAGGTTTTACCTTTGGATTAACAGCTTAATTTAGAATTATTGAATTGAGATTGCTTTGTATCTAATGTTGCCTAGAACATTATAATTACCTAAGAATAGGAATGAAACGTGATACTGAATTTATTTTTCATCTTGGGCTAAGGGAAAATGACTTCTACTGAGTAAAATTTAGAGACAAAATGGCAGAATCACCAACGATATCTGGGGCTTTGAGAAATAGGCACCAAATATAGAATATGATTCAAATCCTTCCTGTGACCCTTATGTAATATGATACAGACTATTTCCATTTATTTGCAATTCTTTAGAAATATATTCCTCATTTCAAAATGTGAAATAGGATTTTTGTCTAGAAAAGCAACTTCATATCCTCATGCATGCTTCACTTCTTTTAGGGCTAAATTACTAAGAATGCTGCTGAGCAGTTATTATTTCTGTTATATCTTGCCTTTTCTTGCTGAGACAAAATTCTTGTTTTATTTTGTCTTGTGTTTTCATGATACTGTAGTGAAATTCCATTGACATTTTTTGCATGGTTAACAAGCTTTAGAATTGTGTCCACTGTTCAGCTTTGCTATCAACCAGGCTAACAAAGGCATTCTGATTTACTTATTTTTCTCTTGGCAGGTTCTGACTAGTTTCAAATGAGAAATTATTGAAAATGAAAATAAGATATAATAAGTGACAAACTTGAATATTTTCTTCCAAAAGTTACATATAGGTATAAATTAATGTGAATAATTTTGATTTTAAGCAGATACATGTGTGTCTACATATGTAAAATTATATTCTATATAGGTACTAATTTTACACATGCACATAATTTTTCTATGATTTAAAAATTAACCTATTCTTGGGAATGGAGAGATGGCTCAGTGGTTAAGAACAATGGCTGCTCTTACAGAGGAACTCAGTTCAGTTTCCAGCACCCACATGGTGGCTAACCGTGCATAACTCCAGTTCCAGGGTGCCTGACACCATCTTCTCACCTTTGTTAGCACTGCATGACATGAGTGCACTTACATACATTCAAGGCCACACTTTTGGCTGAGGAGTTCTTGGTAGCTCATGGCTAGTGGTAGAAGAATCATTTTTCTTTGGGTCTGTGGCCACTGATGGTTTCCCCATGCCCCAGTGGGTGGTCCCACACCTGTGCACATAGGGGAGGCATTATTTGGACTTAGCTATAAAATAAAAAGAAGAGGGCATAGACTTTGGAGGAGGATTATTTAGGAGGGCTTTAGGGAGAGCTGGAGGTAGAAATGCAGTGGATATGATCAAAATATATTGTATATATGCATAAAATTCTCAAAGAATGATTAGAAAGTCTTGTTAAAAAGAGAGGCAGCAAGATTGAAATGGATATTGAGTAAAGAAAGATGTATTTAGGAGATGAAAGTTTTGTCTCCTAGGTCAAGCTGTCTATGTTGACTTAGGTTTTATTTAATTATTTTTTAATGAAATCATAACTTTGGGATGGGTTTAGGTGAGCAGATAAGACGGAAAAGAAAACAAACAAAATAACTAAGATAGGTGATTGTCAGCATCCTGTCTGTACTTGATGATGGACTCTTTAAGTTTAAAACTAGATTTGAGGATGTTTTATAAAAAATAAATTAATTAAATGAAGCTAGTTTCTGCAGTCATAAAATCAACTGGGAATATGTAAGGAAGGATGGTCAATAACTGAAAACTTACAGTGTTACAAACAGCGTAAATTCATGTTGATCATGATTGCAGGACAATCTTATGGCCTGAAGAGTTAAGAAAACTTAATTTGTAATGTGTTTTCACAGAAAAATTTAAGTCTGAGAATGATCAGTTTCAAATGATGAAAAACAATTTCATCTAGAGAATAGCATCTAAATTCCACATAAGTTAATTACCTTCTAATTTTTTAAGTAATTTAAGAAATGAGCTATTATGTCCAATAAATAATTAAGTTCAAGAAGAAAAATAAGAAAAGGATTAATTCGTGACAGACTGACAACATGAATTCATGCAAAAATAAAAATCCATAACATATTTAAAACTCCAAAGTAAAAGACCAACTCCAGGTGTGGAGGAGGGGCATACAATGTAGTCTAATAACAACTGGAGTAAGCGAGGTATATTAGAGTTTTCTGTAATTATCAAAGCCCTGTGAAATCTATCTATCTATCTATCTATCTATCTATCTATCTATCTATCTATCTATCTATATATAAACTTTCATTATAGACCATTATTTCAATGCTTAGTTTTCCATCTGAGACAATCTTCTAGTTGAACAAATCGATTTTAGCAGAAGTGGGTGAAGCACCTGGTTGCATTTTTCCTTGTTTTCCTAATGAATGTAACTAGCTGATAATTATTACAAACATAATCTATTTTTATGATTTGTTTAGAAAAGATATTTGCTTAGAAAAGCTAGTATTTTATATAAAATTATTTTCCATCCTTTATCATTTATTTTGTGCAGAGAAAACATGAAATATTATGTTATGATATATTCAACTCTTTTACTAGTAAAATGACTACAACCTAGAGGCTTTAAAAAGAAAGATAGGAATGATATTCTAGAAATGGTACAAACAAGTAACCGATATGGTTCTTATATTCAATCTATTATACTTTCCATATATAAACGGACTTATTCCTCAGAACAACCACGAATTAGTTACTACCACTGTTATCTCCACTTTACATATGAATATACTGAGGCACAAAGTATCAATTTGCTGACCTCATGTAGTTATTGAATCTCAAATACTTGTTTATCTTGTTTGGCATCAGATTCTAAGAAGGTGCCCAATGAACTCCACATCCTGATATACATATATTAATTTTCTCTTGATGCAAAAAGAAGCTTCCGTTGCAAAAAGAAGCTTCTTTGACGAGTCATGACAAATATACTTATCTGTCAATACAAGGACATGTATTTAGCATGCAGTAAGAAGTTACCTTTGTCTACTCTCTCCAGCAAAGCTTCCTCATGCAGCAAAGTGCAATTAACAAAGAAAGCCACAACTGGCCAAAATGTAGAGAATAAGAGACTGCAGAGTACATGCCCTGGATAGGACAACTATATCAAAACTCAATCACCCAGGGCTCAGGGCCTATTGCAGAAAATGGGGTGGAAAGATTATAAAAATCAGAGCTAGTGGATGACCATAAGGAAATAGTTTTCTGGGCTTTTGGAAACTTGTTCATATAAACTTACAGCAACAGTGACAGCATGCACAAGACCCATGCAAGCAAACTCAATCCAGATGAAAACCCAGCATAGCAACAGGAGAAATGGGCAAGAAGCCCCAACCTTAGTCAAGAAACTATTGGCAGCTGATCATTGGTGAGGGACAGTTGATATTCTTTAAGAGAGTGATGCTAGATAGGTTGAACAGGTTCCAGTGGATGAACTCACACAGAGGGACATCTGGATACACAAAATTGGCTCTATAGGCCTTAATATATATGGCAGAATGCATGAAATCCTGTATGGGGGAGTTATGGTAGATAGGGGACAGTTTGTAAATTTGATTAAGATGTATTGTATGAAATTCACAATAATTCAATAAAGTATATTGAAAACAACCAAACAAAAGCAAAAGATATATTAATTATAAGGCAGATGGTATGGCACAGGAATGACTTTAATCCCTGCACTCAAGAGTCAGTCAGGCAGATCTCCATGAGAGCAAGACCAGTCTGGTCTACAAGGTGAGTTCTAAGCCAGCTAGGTCTAGAGGAAGACTCTGTCCTCAAAAACAAACAAACTAAAAAGATATATTAATTATGCAGAAGAGTGGGTCTACCATGATATTTTCATACATCTATGCCATGAAATTTAATCATGATCACATAGTTTTCTTATTGGCTTTAAAGCAGAGTGATTTTGAATTTTGAGAGGATGTCTGCAATTTTAGCTCATGACTCCCTTTAACAGTCTTCAAAGTCAATGACATCGTGTGGATTCTCTCTGGCCTCCTAGTCTGCCTCATATCTTCTCTGCTTTTCTCTTTCACCTCATGTCTTTATATGAGAAAGAGAAAATTCTTAGCTTTCAAGGATTTACATTATTACATTGAGTCTATGTAGATGATTCAGGTAGATGACCTCCCTGTTACTAATCAGGCCAGCATGTTAGAGAGAAGCAGAGTGAGCCAGACCTGAACTCCTGATCATCCTGTAACTCTACAATAACAAACCTCCATTGTCTTCAGCCATCAAATGTGTGACAACTTGTTATGCAATGATGTATAGTGAATACATTTGGATTCAGAGATCATTCTGTTTACCACTAAGCTGTCTTTCTAGAATGAAATTCAATTCAGTACAAAGGTCAAAAATAAATGTATTTTCCCTCTCATTTCTGATACGTATCGGAGTGCAATCAGTGCAATCAGTTATTACAGAGTGTTTGTGTTTGGGCAATAAAAGTACAACAGAGACAGGCAAAAAGGCATGTCATTTGCTGAAGTGGAATTTGGACAAAAGGCCATGGGAAGAAGTTGAGAGAGGATGCTTAACATTCGGCGGGTGCTTGGAAACAGTCACTATTCATGCAGGAATAAAGCAACAGCAAAGAGGAAAGAGAGGACAGCTCAGGGGATTCTATATCCATCCTCGATGGTGGGGACACTTCAAAATTTCATCTTTTACCATCACTGGAAGATTATCACAAATGTAAAAGCAATTTTAGAATGATCTCTCTGAGAACCATGCAGGGAAGGGATGGTCAGGTGCGGATAACAATGAAGAGAAAGTGGAGACACCAGCAGATGGTCTAAGCAAGGGATGGCAGGAAGCCTCTCCTTGATACTATAGATAAATAGGAAGTAAAAATAAAATGATTTAGTGATTAATTATATCCTGAGGTAAGGGAATCAAAAATATTGGAGAGTTTCACCTTCTGTCTTGGGCATTGGGCATAAATAATTTAACTAAGATATGGAAAATAAGGATATCAGGATTTTCAGGTTGCAGGTGTAGTTTAATGAAGAATAACTTTAATTTAGGCACTACTTAGTGGCCTATGGGCCAGTGAATGTTTAGTCAGCATTTGACACCATGTTTTAAGTCAGGAGCTTGGGAAAATAGTATGTTGGAGCTATAGTTATAGATTTGGACTATAAAATTTGAAGACTATGCTGTATGCAACAATTAGAAATGTTTGAAGAGAGTGAAAAAATGATAAGCTTGGCATGGTGGTGCAGGCCTATAATTCCTGCAACCTTGATTCAGGGATAGGGAGATTGTTAATTTAATACAATGATGGACTATGTAGTAAATCAAGACTAACTTGGCCTATATAGTAAGACTCTGTTACAACCAAATAACCAACCAACCAAACAAACAAAGAAACAAGCAAACAAACAAACAAAAAAATGATCTAAAAGAGAATTCAGTAGAATAACAACATCCAAAGTTTGAAAAAAAAGTATTTTTAGAAATGTTACTCTTTTCCAGATATCACATTTTTATTGAATTTTTGTGTATTTCATACACAACATCTAATCATTTTTATGCCCCCTTCCCTGTGAGCACCCCCACTGGATACCCCCCACTGGATTTCATGCATTCTGTCATTTTTGTTGAGGCTTATCAGGTCAAGCTAGTGTTCCCAGATGTCCCTCAGTGCAAGTTCATCCAAACTCAAGCAGACAAAAACAGCATGGAACTGTGGAAATGGGCAGCAGGTCCAAATCTTGGGCAAAGACTTATTGGGCAGAAATCACATTTTTTGTACAGCTCTTTCTGCCAGTTTTGAAAAGATAGTGTTAGAGTAGGCATGAATAGATATCTGTGGCATAAATCATTCAAAAGAAAATGTGTAGAGGTGAAACAATATTCGTACCAATTACTGATTGTACATAAAGTACAGGTTTTCCTAGTTGGGCCTCAATTTCTCTATCTGTGAATAATGAGTCATAATATGAATCACAGTCTAGAAGAGAGTTGAAGTAAAACATTACAATACCTATAACATAGTTGTCATCATTATTAACTATTACAATCACATAGCTCAATTAGAATGATCTCTCAGTAAAAATAATGATGCTTCATAAATTCATGTTTGGAACTCTGGTGACCAGAATAGCTTGAACTCACAGGGATCCACCTGCTTCTTCCTCCCAAGTTCTGGGATTAAAGGTATGAGTCACCAAGCAAGGCTTCTAATAATTCTTGAAAAATATATTATATTAACATGATTTATGTTGTCACTTAATGTTAAGAATTTGCCAAGAGCAAGGGAGGTTACAAGTTGTGATTGTCACTTGTATTTGTCATCTTGACTCAATATAAGATTCCCTGGGGAAAGGAGTCCCATTGAGGTGTTGTATAGATTATGTTGGCCTTAGGCATGGCTGTGAAGACTATTATTAATTGGATTAAATCAAGATTGTATTATTCACCCAGAATGTGGGTGGCACCTTTTTTCATAGGTTGGGTCTTAGAACAATTGAAAAGGAGAGAGATGTCTTAGCTCTAACAAGCATGCATGCATTAATACTTGAATGCTCTTGACTGTGGGTGTGGTATAACCAGCTGCTTCAAGTCCTGCTGCCTTGACTTTCCTGCTACAATAGACTGAAACCCAGAATTGTTAGGTAAAATAAGGTATTTTTCCCCAAGTTTATCACAGCAATAGGAAAAAAAGAAAAAAGAAAAGAGAAAAAAATAAGACAAATTGCTACCAGAAGTGTGGTCGCCTATGATTAACCTGACTATGTGAGTCATCTGCCACTTGAACTTTTTTGTGACTGGAAAATAGAAGAACTTGGAACTTCAGGTTAGAAAAGACAATGAATGTTGCAAGCAGAGCTTAATGGGCTGTTCTTGTGGGTAAAGAATGCTGAGAGAGGCATGGGCAATGGAGGTCTGACTCACAAAGTTTCAGAAGGGAACAAGGACACTATCAAGATTGTGCCTGTGTTCTGAGAATTTGAGCCAGATTGAGATTAAAGACAATGCATTGATTTGTTTGGCAGAGAAAATTTTGAGGTGGGATGGTACTTAGGTTGGTGCTTGTCCTGGATAACTTTAGTATCAACTTGTGACACCTGGGTACAGGGAGCCTTGATTGGGGAATTGTCTCTATTAGACTGGCCTGTGGCCATGTCTGTGGGACATCTTCTTGATTATTGAGTGATGTGGGAGGGTCCAGCCTACTGTGGGTGGTGCCACCCATGGGCAGGTGGTCCTGTATTATATAAGAAAGCAGGCTGAGCATGGGTGAAGAGAGCAAGTCAGTAAGCAGCATTCCTCCATCACCTGTGCTCCAGCTCCTGTCTCCAGGTTCTTACCTTGGGCTCCCTGATGAACTCTGACCTGGGAGATGTAAGACAAATAAACCCTTTCCTCCCTAAGTTGGCAGTGGTCAGAGTGTTTTGTTAAAGAAATGGAGAAACAAACCATAACAGTGCTGAAGAAGCAGCTATTGATATAGAAAGCAGCATCATTATGCAGAATCCTTGTGTGCACCAGAAGCTAATGTAGCTGTGGTCCTGGGGCCTGGGCTTCATCTCAAACAGACAACAGAACTTGCAGTGTTGTAAGCATCACTCACATGGTATTGGTTTTTGAAGTCATTAAATATACAAGGTTGAGGGGCTCATGGCACTGTGTGGCTAGGTCACAGTCCCTGTGAAGAGGTTCCGAGAGGCCATAATGTGAAGCTGTGAAGATGAAGCCCTGGGTGCAATAGAAACCCAGGCTATTGGAAATACCAGGACCATGGACATCTGCCATAAAGAGCTACAGATATGGAGGAAGCCAGCCTAAGAATAGGACAGAAACTGTGCTGCAGATGGCAGAGATAGAGCAGTGAGGGTACATACCTAAGCCCACTGGAGCTTAGTTGATTAAATCATGAGCCCCCAATAGTGCAAGATATGGTGTTTTCCTTGCTAGATTTCAGATTTCAGTTTTGATTTATGTTCCTATTATTTCTTTCTGAATAAGAATGTTTACTCTGTACTATTATATATTGTTTTTCTTTACTCTTTTCTTTTTGAGACACGGTCTATGTGTGGCTATACTGGAACTCAGCCTCGAATTCCTACCTCTGCTTCCCCAGTGCTGGGATTAAACTGTGTGCTACCATTCTCAGCTTCTGTGATTATACACTGGAATTATTTAACTTGATTTTTTATTATTTTATAGAAGCTCATAGGTATAAGACTGAATCTGTAAAATGTTGGAAAGAACCTGGGTCCTCTGCAAGTGCAGCCATTACTCTTAAGCAACAAGTCATCTTTCTAACACCATAGAAAACATGTCTTTTTCATCAACACATTTTTTGTTTTTCATCCTTTTTGTTGAAACAAATATGTTTTAATAAATGGATTTTCACACATGTAGTGTATAATCTCTTAGGATAAAAAACAGAAGTGGAGATCAAGGGATTTAACAAAATTAAAAGTAATCCTGGTATTTATAGAATGCTACTTGAAATTTTGGAAGCCAAATTTTTTAATGACTTTGCTTAAGTATTATATTTGGACTTCTTTCCCAATTAATTTTAGGAACAAAATAGCAATATGCAGCAGTTATAAGACTGGAGAATTCACATCTCAGTTTAGTGCACGTATTTAATTAGTGAAGAACACCTACCTAAAAAAAGTTGCCTTAGGAAAAGTATGTTAATTGGCTGTTATAGTTGATTGTAAATTCTGTATTGTAATAATAAATGGTTCTGCTATAATTGACCAAAATGGCCATGTCTTTAAGTGATTCACTTGGTGAGAAAGCAGAAATAAGTAGGTCAGCCCCGCTGAGGAACACCTCTGTGTGTGCATCTGGATAAACAATCATCACTTTTTGTTGCTTAACTGTAAATACTGCTAATTGCAGTTAGTTAAGTTCCATTGGCAAGACTATGTAAAATGAGTTGTATTTTGCTTATTCCATAGATTTCATTTTCTTCATATCAACATCCTTCTCTCAGTAGTAAAAACAGTGAACATCAATAATCTTTTATTATTTATGGGTAATTTGTCCATATATGATTTAGTCAAAATTATTTTTTGCTTGATGCATTCTATAAATGAAGAAAATACAATAAAAATAAATACGATTGTGAACTAATACTGTAATACTCATTTGAGTTGGTTAAAGTTAAAAGTTTTTATTAAAATTTTTATGCTTAATTTATTTTTATTTTACGTGTATGAGCATTTTGCCTGCATGTATATAAGCACGCCCATGTCTTGCAGAGCTCACAAAGGCTAGAGGAGATCATCGGATCCTCTGAAACTGGAACAGGCCATAATGTGAGTGCTGGGAGTTGAACCCAGGTCCTCTGGAATAGCAGTCATTGCTTCTAACTGCTGACCGTATCTTCAGTCCCAAGATTGAAATTTTAAAACTTCTGAAATAATTGAATTCTTGGTGACTCATTTTGCAGTGTTCATGACATGAGAATTGCCTTTGCAATGCACTCACTTTCGCAAACAGAGCTACTACTAATACACCTTAACAAATATTTTATTTAACCTTCAAGACATGTAATTTAATGTTTTCTGGATTTAGGAATCAACAATTACTATTGTCCAACTCTGTAATTATTTTTAACGATGTCGCCTTTAATGCTGAAAATCACATGTCTGTTGTTCTCTGGTATTTTCAACATTTGAATGCTCCTCTTTCTTCCATATCTGCCATCCATAAACATGGCCACCACAGAGATCTCTTAATCATGATCACTTATTTTTAAAGCATTTATCTTTCTTCTTTGATCACACCTCCAGATTCTCATTTTTCACTACCAACTGCTATTTAATGCTCTTCCAATTCTGTGTTAGACTTGATTTTCTCTTTTCTGAGCTTCTGATTCTTAATTTGGATTATCCTCCTTTACTTGGAATATCTGGCTTTGATGTTCACATCTATCAATTTGTTCCAATCTTAAGAATCCCTGTTTGCTTTATCAACTCCTAAGTACCTTCATTAGCATTGGTTCTCAGATAAGTTTGGCTTCTTTCATAAACTGGAGTTCTGCTGTAGAGTAAATTCTCCTCAGATTAGGTAGGAACTGAGACTCTGTTCTTGTAAGCTGGGGAAGGATAAAGTATGTCAGTTACTTTTCTCTTAACTGTAACCACTTATATGACAATAACAACTTAAAGAAGGAAATGTTCATTTGGGCTCATGATTATATAAAGTCAAGATCATCACGGTAGGAAGTACATGGTAGAGCAGAGAAGTTCATATCATGGCATCAGGAAGCAGAGAAAAGGGAAAATAAAGGAAAGGTCCACAGGAACATATAGTCTAAAAAACATACTCTTAGTGACTTATTTCCTCTAACTAGGCTCCACCCCCAACCTACTTCCCAACAGTGCTATAATATATCCCTGAGGAGATTAATCCATTCATGAGGTCAGAGCCCTCATGATCTAATTGTCTGCAGAAGTGTCATCAGAGAAACCTGAGAAGTATATTAGTCTATGCAGCTGCTCTCCATTCACACTGGATGCCACCTGCAGCTGCTCTTCTGCTCTCCTGGTGCTGTCGCCGGGCGCTGCTCCTCTCCTCACAAGGGCGCCACTTGCAGCCGCTCTCATTCATCTGGTGCTGACTCTGATAGCCTGGCGCCACCTTTCGCTCCTGGCTGTGGCCACAAGCTGTGGCCCCTCTTCCACTCACTTGGTGCTGAGGCTGCTCTTCTGCTCACCCCATGCTGTCTCTGATCATTGCCACTTCTGCCGGGTCCCAGAGCCCAGGGCTGGTGAGGAGAGTGTGTCAGCGCAGCCACATTCAGACACAGGAGACCTGGTTCAGTGATTCAAATCCAGTTTATTGAAGAAGGGTACAAGCTTATATGGGGTGGGGGTTCAATCAAGAAGTTACAACTCAGATCTCTGGCAGGGCTGTGTCCTATCATAACATGGTGAGTCAGACACCTTATAAACATGATAGGTTTCAGGTTACTTAGGTTCCGGTTCCCTGTACCCAGCCTGGATTCCTGGGAACCACATGACCCAGGGTGTTGCAATATCTAAGTGTTGCAATTTGGAATCTCAAGGGTGGTGATTAGGGAGTGGCGAGCTCTTAGGCATCAGTCTCATGATCTGCCAATGGGAACAAATGTCACAAGGCATTCCTTGTGGCTCCAGCGGTCCTGGGTTTCCTCTGGCCTGCTGTATGGCTGTCATTAAGACTTTCACCCTAGGCTCAAGCCTCTCTCCCACAAGTCTACACTTATTTCTCTCTCTCTGTCTTGCTCTCTCAGTCTCTGTCTCTGTCTGTCTGTCTGTCTCGCTCTCTCTGAATGCATATGAGGACAATTATAGATCTATAGGTCTGGTTCTTCAGGTGCTGTTATCTTTTCTTCATTTTGTTTAGTTTTGAGACATGGTGATTCACTAATTTAGAGCTTTCTAAGAAGGACAGGCTGGGTCTGGTTAGCCAGTGAGCCCCAGGGATCGACCTGTTTCTGTATCCTCAGCTCTGGGATGATAAGCACATGCCACTTTGCCCAGGTTTTTTTTAAAGGTTTTGGGGATTGAACTCAGGTGTTGGTACTTGGAAAGCAAACACTTAAAGATGCTAAGCTACCTCCCCTTCCATGCCTACTCATTTCTTAGCCTAATTGGGTTGATAATCACTATTAACCATCACAGATGCTTTTTGTTTTTATGACCTCGGGTATTTTTGATGTGTTTAATTATTTCTAAATAGTCTTTATATCTTGTGTAAAAACACACCATTTTGCTCATTTCCTAATGCAAGTGTTAATAAAATTCTTTTCTTATTTTCCTCTCAACATAATTTGTTTCATCTATTAAACTATTTCAAGCTTCTTTTCCAAGATAATGGCTCCAAATATGTGTAGTTAGCATTAAACTAATTTCCAAAATCTAGATTTGTGCCTTGCATTGAACTGCCAGGACACATTGCAAATATAAAAATTAATATTGACAATTTCTTAGTGAATGATTAAGCCAAAAGGTATTCATGCTGGTATCCACCCAGTCTTTTTGAAATTAATGGTAAGATAGTTTCTAAAAACCAAGATCTGACCTATTAATATCATTGTTAACTTTTCCCTGCATCTAATGTCCCATATATCAGTGGTATTTAACACAGAGTAAGGCCCTTTCCCTTGTCATTTATTAGAACCTCTTATACAGCTATACTTAAATCAATGTTCCCACAAGCACACAGAGTAACTGCTGTGTTGAGCTTTCTTCTTCTATTATTGTTGCTCATCTCTGATGACATCCTATTCAGACTATTTGCAAGAATGATATATGTCCCCCCAAATACAGAAGAATTCTCTGAACAAGACATAGTTCCGATTTCACTCTCTTGCAAATAAGCTTTTCTTAGCTTTTACTTGTATACTTTTACTTTTTTTCTTTACTTTACTGCACTTATTATGCATTGGCCTGCATAACGATGTGGACTCCACATTTCTTTTTATTTCTATCAGTCTATATTTCCCAGTACCGTTTTACTCTATAATAGTGTATAACTATATGTAAAATATGTACTTCTATCACTGTTACTTAAGGGCAGTTTAAACTATTTTTAAGTACTTGAGATTTTTTTATAACAATGTAAAATCAGATCAATTACATCAATGTGGATTAATTTTAATGTATTTGAACTTTTTTGGCATTTAGCACCACTGCCAAAGAAATTATCATATTTTATATAACTGAATATTCATTCCATTTTTCTCTCATATAACATTAGTCTGAGGTTGATGAGATAATTTCCAATTGATTTTTCATGTTTTCCACAACCTCCAAAAGAGCATCTTTCATATTTAGAATAAATTAACAAGTATTTTCCAGGGACACTGATAAGTTTTACATAGATACACAAATTTCATAAACCAGAATATTCAGCCAATTTAATTAAAATGGACAGTTTAGTTTAGAAGTTGTACAGACTAATATTTTGGAATCATATCAGAAAAGCAACTGGTTAATTGGTGGACTGGTTTCATTCTTAACCCTGGCTTGACATTGCATAGAAAAGATGAGGACAATTAAGAATATTATCTGTCATATTAAGGGTTTGTGAAGCTATGATGTTTATATGTGTCATGGTGGCTTCAAGAAAACAGGCCACTTTTATTGAATTACATCTAATACTGTTTGAAAATACACCAAAGATCACATTTTAAAACATCTTGGAAGCATGATTGTAATTTTGTTGCCAACATTCTGCTATCCCATTTGTTATCAGTGTCTATTCTTGTCTGTCATGTTAATATATTTGAAACAGATCAGAACATGACTGAAAGCAGCATGGAAATTAATCAAGAATGTTTTTTTGAAAATACAAGGATTTTTTTCTGAGTTGATAGTGGCATTTTCTGTGTTAAGAATTTGAGGGATATACTTTTTATTTATTTTACAACATAATCAGCTTTTCAATTTAAGTTGTGACTACTTGTTTGACACTGGATCAGCCAGTCCTTTTCCTGGAAGTCTTTTTCCATTTGTAAAAGAAAGGTTACAGTTTTGACTTCTTATGTATTAAATCCATGCATGCAAACTTTGTCAAATAATTCTTTGTACAACATAGATTTTAATAGCATCTATATATACAATTATGCTTATTAATAATTATATCAGTTTTTCTTTTGTTTATGACATACTGATGCTTATTTATATCACTAATATTCCTGATCCTTGAGAGATATTAGAAATGGACATAAGTTTCTAAATTTTAACTCATGATACTACCAAATTAAAACAATTTTTTTCTATATTGCTTGTTTTTACCAGCTTAAGATCAGATTTTTTTTGAAACAATATCTCCCTGTCGTCTCAACTGACCTGGAATTCTTTATGTAGACCAGGCAAGCTTCAGTCTTACAGAGATAGCTCTGACTCCCGCATGCTGAGATTAAAGGCATGTGCCTTTGTGCATAGCCAGATTTTTTATGTAAATTGGAATGAAGATTGCTTTTATATTTTTCTTGAATGTTTTTACATTTCATACATAGTATTTTAATCATCATTATATTCCCTTCCCAATCCGCACTCTCCCATAGCCTCCCACAGGAGTTCATGCATTCTGTCATTTATGTTGAGGCCTGTTGAGTCAAGTTAGTGTCCTCAGGTGTACCTCAGTGCAAGTTCATCCACTGGGGTTTAGTCAGCCTATCTAGAGTTACTCCCTTAGAGAAGTTCAGCTCTTCCTCATCCAGCAGTAATCAGCTGCCCAATGGTTCTTTGGCTAAGACTGCAGCCTGTGGCCCATTTTCACAGTTAACCACTGGGTTTTTGTCTGAGTTTTTGCCAGTCACCACTCATCAAAGAAGCTTCTTCCACATTCAGACACAGAGATTAAGTGTCTGTGAAATGGCCAACCATAAGCGATACATTTACAATGGAACCTCTACACCTAAGTCTAACAGAACATTGTGGAGCAAGGAGTGGAGAGAATATTAACATATCTCCCAACTTTCATCAATGAAACTCCTTATGCAACAGAGGAAAATGAGCACGAAGGGTCACAAATGGCCAAAGCACAGAGAATAAGAGTCAACAGAGTGCGGGTCCTTATACAGGAGGACTTTTATATTAGGCTTCACCTGCCCAGGGCTCAGGGACTGTTGATGAAGAGAGGGTAGAAAGATTGTAAGTGCCAGGGAAGGAGGTGCATGACCATATGGAAATAGAGCCTTACAGGCTCCTGGGACCTTGCTCATATGAACAAACAAGAGTGACAGCATGCGTAAGACCCATGCAAACTGAAGGAAAGAAGAGATTTTTAAAGTGGTGTTTTCAATCAATATATTGTATAAAAATATATGAAATTTTTTATTCTTTTAGTAAATTAGTTAATGGCATCTGTATGTCTTCTTATATACTCTAAAATACTGTATTTTCCAATTTTAAATTGGAATCCAATTTAATGAGCTTATAGCTTGCCTTTCACTATGGAGAGGCTGAAACAAAATTGATTAATAAAATTCAAACAAAAATAATATTATTCACAAAAACTTGGGGAACTTAGATGGGTATTTAACACAAGCCATAGAAATTTGGAATGCCTGTGTTCTAGCAAGAGATTTTAGTTATTTTGTCTTCTTGAATGTCTTTATGCATTACTATTCTTATACTAAAAAAAAACAGATTGTCTTTTTGGTTGTGAGCTTGAGCCTTGAATGACTATGCTAGCCCTAGCCTAGAAACTCTTGACAAGTGATTACTGCTGGATGAGGGAGAGTTGATCTTCTTTAAGGGAATGACACTAGAGAGGGGACTCCAGTGGATGAACTTTCACCAAAGGACATCTGGGTACAAATGCTTGACCAGAAAAGACTTAATGTGTATGACAGAGTGTATGAAATTCAGTGGGAGGGGGAGCTATGAGGGTGCAGAGGAGTGGGAGGTCTAAATTTGATTAAGATCTATTCTATTAAATGCACAAAACTCAATAAAATATTCTTTGTTATTATTTTTATTTTATGTGTATGTGTGTATTGTCTGCATGTAGGTAAGTGCACCCGTGCCATGGAATGCCCACGGAGGACAGAAGAGGCTGTTGGATCCCCTGGAAATGGAGGTATGGACAGTTGTTAGCTGCCATGTGGGTGATGGGATTCAAACCCAGGTCTTCTGCAAGAACAACCAGTGTTCTTAACCACTGAGCCATCTCTCCTGCCCCAAATATTTTTTTTAAATAACATATTGTGAGTTCATGCATGCAATAGCTCTCTCATGTCCAGAAATCACTTTCTTTGTGCTCTTCCACCACCTCTGGCTCTTACAATCTTTCTGCCATCCATGAATCTTGATGATAAGGGGAGTGATACAGATATACTGTTTGGGACTGAGCACTTCTCATTCTCTTATATTCTGCAGTTTGACTGGTTATGTGTCTCTGTATCAATCACCATATACTGACAAAAGAAGCTTCTTTGATAAGGGTTGAGAGTTGAACTAACCTAGGGGCATGAAGGTAAGTATTTATGAGGCAGTTTAATATTATGTTCATTTAGCAAATGATAGTAGGTTCTTCCTTAGGGCTGCGTGATACCCAACTATGGCTGTATGTGCAATACTTACACAGGACCAAGCCAGACAACGTCCAAATAAGGATGGGGGAAGCAATCATGACAGAGTTCCATCCCTAGCTGAATAGATATTAGCAATTGATGGCTTCTGGGGGGGAAGGAGACTCACTTTTCTTCAAGGATACATCTCCTGTGAAACGATTCATGTTCCCGTAGATGGTCCTACACACATTCACATGCTGGCAGCCTTAAGTGGATACAGTGGGCTTAAAAAAAAATATAATGAACATAGAGTTGGAAAGAATACTGGTGTAGGAGAGGAATAGAAGGGAATTGGAAGTGGGTTGGTGATGAATTTAATTTATTTTTAAAAAACATAAAAAACAAACAAAACAACAAGTAACAGAATGAACTACATATAGCACTAGCCAGCTTTTTAAAAAAGGTGTTACTTATCCATATTTTAACCTCTTTCCAGAAAGGTCCTTCAGGGAGCCTTTTATGCAAGAGTAGTTCCTAACTCACCTTTTTAAATCCTGTTTCAATATCTTGGATTCTTGGCCCTCCATGAGGATACTCTTTGGAGAGGAACATCCAACAGTAAAAGCTGGCATGCTTCTTCCTATCTTTTGGGTTCATTTGTGACATGTGTTAAATACAATGTTCTTGTGACTCTGAAAGTCTAGGAAAGCCTTGAAAGACCCCCTAATGAGTGATTCACAGTGTAATACAGAGGGATATTTATGGCAGTGCTTTAATTTGGGACAGGTACACTGATATTTAAAACAATGACAAAGGAGATACTGGCATAATGAAATGTTTCCGTAGCAGAGCCAATCCTCCTGTGGCTTGATGGGAATGCTATGTGGCTTTTTTGTGATATAAAAGTATACAGCTTATTCCCCTGTGGGTGAAGAAAGATTGGAGGGATGCCAAGAGCAAGTCTCAAGAAGAAAAGGAGCTCAAAACCCCTTAGTCTGCAGGAAATGGACATATAACTTGTTGCAAAAGCCTCACTTTATATGAATTCCCTCATATATGCAATACCCAAGTTGTTTTCATTGGCTCATCTACATCATTGTATTTTGATGTTAATTTGAAATTAAAAAACAACTTTATGGGTTAAGTTATAATATTTCCATGCTTGTATTTTTTAAAGTCTTTATTTTTTAAGATTTTTTAGTTATGTATGCTTGTCTGTCTGTCTATACACAAGTGTAGGTGCCTATGGAGGCATCAGATTCATCTGGAACTGGAGTTACAGGTGGTTTGAGCCACCTGATATGGGTACCGAGAATGGAATGTGGGTCCTCTGCAAGAGCAGTACAAGCTCTTACCCGCTGAGTGTGTCTCCATTCTCCCATGCTTGTATTTTATTGTATTTGATCATGTTAACAGTCTTCAGTGCCTCTTCTCATTCCTTGATCACGGTGTTTTCAAGTCAAATAGGATTTTTCCATCATTCCATTCAACATACAAGTGGCTAGCATATTGATATTTTGTCCTCATGCAGGGAACATAGTGCCCTGAGCTACAGCCATCTTGTTCGTAAAGATGGGAGATAAAGAATGAAAGGATGGCCGAGTTTGCTGTGTGGAAGCATGAATTTGTTTGTCTGTCATTGTCTAGTGTGACTGAGAATTGTCACTTCCAGTGGTAAAGATGGGTGAAAATGGATATTCACTTTTTCTACTTTCTAAATTAGAATCAGTAAAATGAAATAGGTCTGGAAAATATTTGTTTGTCTAGGAAAAACAAAACCAGTTTCCATAGTGAGGGATCTCTAAACCAAGGCACCCAAGAAACAATGGCAAACTTCAAAATGTGAGTCTAACAAATTTGATTTAAAAAGGGAGTATTTGTAAAAGGCATGAAGTACTTCTTGTCCTTGAAATTTATATTTCTTAGACTAAGTATCTTTCACTTTTTCTATAGCTAATAATTCTCTATTAGGAAAGAACTTATAGCAAGAATAGTTGTTACAGATGAAATGGATTTTCTTATATGGAAGAAAATTCTGATGATTGAAATACAGGCAAGAAAAAGTTAAAGAATACACTACTATAGATGGTTTAGAGGGATTTCTTATACTGGTTATAGGAGAGAATTCATTCATAATTATTCCAACATATTTGTGGTATGATCCCAATTTCCATGTATCTCTTCAATTTATTTCAACATCATTTGCAGACTCTGGAGAGAAATGCTAATCTGGTAATAAGTTTACACTAGGCAAAATTTCAAAATGACCATGGACAATGCTTTTTATTTATTAAGTAAAGGCCCATTATTTCTATAAATTTAATTAATTAAACATTTAATAAGGCATGCTTTGCATAAAATCAGTTTGCAAATGTCCAAAGTGATAAATATGCAAGGTGACACATGTGAAATATCCATTGCTTTACAATGCTTCCTGTTATAACCCAACAATTGGATGCACTTCAAACTTACACTGTTACTTTCATAACTCATGGAATATAGTTTGCAATAACAATCATCTTCTCAAATTGGTCATTACCAAAGTTAATGACCTGTTTATTAGAACATCAACCTTGGCTTTGCCTCAGTCTCCTAATTAACACATCTGTCATTTACTACTGGTAGCTAAGAATTTCTGTGTAAAGGACAGCTTTAGTAATGATGGTGACATTAAAGCAACATCTTTGTATATTTGGATGGATCATCAAATTTGCATTGGCCTATCATGAACAGGATCCTGTGAAGCTGTAAGTGGTTTTGGCAGCCCCAAAAGCTGAAATCTAAACAGCAAACAGAACAACATTAGCCTCCTTTGTGGAAAATTTGCATTGGAAATTATTTATTATCACTGTGAGAAGAACAATCCCACAGACAATTTCCTGTACCTTTACATGCAAATATCTACTCTTGCTATAATAGTAAACAAACACACACAAAGTATAAACTCTTCCAGATACACATTTATTTGTCTGTCATATCACTTCATTCAATCATTCGACAAATATAATTCTATTAAATCTGTATAAGATGCCATTAGCAAGTTAATAACATATTGATGCTTCCAACTGAACATCTATAATAAGCACAGGCATTGAAACATTGGCATTTTTACAAAAGAAAATGTGGCTTTATCATTTTCCTAAAAAGAGCTGATAGATATGTATTAAAATTTCAGTCTTATTTGCATATTAGACTGGCAGATCATAACACTGACAAACACAATCACCACCACCACAACAACAAAATAACAAATCGCAGCTCCTTATATTTTTAAATTTTTTTTCTAAAATGTGCTGAAAATTACATAAACATTTAATAAAATGCTGATGTCCAGAAAAATGTTTAATTTTGGTGGCATCTGTTCTCTTAAATAATCATGAAGGAAACTGTCTGTGGCTTGCCATCTCTTTATAGGGACAAGAACATTTCCTTATTCTTGAGGTTATGTTTTTCATTATCATGGAAATTTTGATGCAATAAGGTGGTTTTACAAATTACAAGTATCCTAGTTTCATATGTACTCTGTGATCCTGGCATCCTGAGACAATGAAGAAAACAAGTTTAAAAGATCATATTGTTAATACCAAAATAGAAGAAATTAAGTATACCTCTCACCATTTATCAAAGAAGCTTCTTTTTGCACCTGATGGAGACTATTAAAGAGCTTCACAACTGGTCAAAGCAAATGCGAAGAAGAAATATCTGTGAAATGCCCAGCCCTAAGTGGCACATCTACAATGGAACCTCAACACCTAAGGATCACAAAACATAGAACAGGGGGATAGAGAGAATACTTATACATCTTTCAACTCTCACCAGCAGAACTTTCTCATATAACACATGATGATTAACACATAACATCACAACTGGACAAAATGTAGAGACTAAGAGTCTTCAGAGTGCATGTCTATGGATAGAAATCCTGCATTAAACCTTTGCCACTGAGAGCTCTGGGACCATCGTGGAAAAGGGTTAGAAATACTGTAAAACCGGCAGTGATGGATGACCTGGAAACAGTTTTCCGGATGGCTGGGAACTTGCTTATATCAGCTTACAGCAATGGTTAACGGCATGCGCAAGAACCACACAAACTCAAACCAGACAGAAATCCAGTATAGGGTTGGGGAAATGGGTAAAAAGCCCCAGCCTGAGCTGAGGAACTATTAGCAGATGATCACTGCTAAGTGAGGTAAAGTTGATCTCCTTTAGGGAATAATGCTAGATAGGCTCTTGGGTAAATTTGTCCTCAAGGAAAAGACGGGGGTGGGGGGGTGGGGGGTGGGTCTAGAGACCCAGAGCGAAGCAAAGCACACTGGGAAAAAGGAGGAGGAGTTGACACAATTTTGGGAGCAGGGAACAGGAGGCAAGTGGGCGAGCCAGTCTGTCGTGGACCCTGTGGGGCACAATGGATCGAGGACCCCCATGGACCCCTCATAGACCTCAAGGGGCGAAATTATGTGCATACATCTGGCAAACTTGGGGCAGGATTGGCAAGGATCTCAAAGCTTAGTCAAAATGTAGATGATGGACTATGGGAGCTTATGCTTTATAAATCAACCTTTCCTGAATGTCTATAAACCATGCTAAAACCCAAATAAAAGCTATTCTGTCTGTTAGCCCAGGGGGCCTCAAAGCGCATGGTCAGGGGTCTCTCAAGAGGGGGAGGGGAAAATTTAGTGGGACATAGGCTGACCAGGCCCCAGTAGATGAACTCACGCTTAGGGACATGAGGTCACAAACTTGACTTGATAAGCCTCAACATATACGACAAAATGTATAAAATTCAGTGGAGGGCTATTGAGGGGTACAGATAGGGGAGAGGGTCTTAACCTGATTATGATATAGTATTTGAAATGCAGATGTTTCAATAAAAAACAAAGTAAAAAAATTTAAAAGTGGGATGACACAAATTAATTTTTGTCCATATGTGCATGATTTCTTCTCTACCTATGTTTTCAACCCCATTTTCTAAACTTTCTTTAGCTAACCCAGTCTGTTGTCAGTTCTTGGAAGATACTAGTCACATCACAGTACCCAAAAGCCTCATTATCCTAATATTTGTTAATATTCTTCTCTATTATGGTCTTCATTCAAATTTCAACTGTTGTGATTTTTTCATCAAAAAATTAGTACATAATGTTCTTTTATTAGCTTCTTTCCATTATGTTTATTGTCTTATCAGCTGAGAATCTAAGTTCCTTGAAGGTTTTGAGTAAGACCTTTTATTAAATCCTTAGTTCTTCAAATAAAATCTAATACAGAGATTATAGGACACAAAGATGCAGAATTATTTGTAAGTCGTTGCAGGGCTATAAGAGTTTTTGAAAAGGTATACTTGTATGTAAGGAAAGCAAAAATTTTAATCATATACTATGTAATATTTTAAGAAGTTTTATATATATGTGTGTGTGTGTGTGTGTGTGTGTGTGTGTATGGACGTATGTGTAATATATAGTCTCCATACAGCCAATGCTAAAATCAAGATTTAGAGCAAAGAAAATGAACTTTTCAACTGAGATAGTAGCTATTTCCCTTTCATAGTACCTGTGGATCAGACATTTTGCTTCTAAAATGAAATCACTGAGAATTCTAAATGGAACAGACGGTGTCCTACCCATTTCAATGACATTTAATCAGGACATGGAAATAGTCTTCCTTTCTGGAGTGCTCTTAAAAATTCAGGCAAAGAAGCTGATGAAAACCTGATAAAACTGGAAAAAAATATAAAAGCTCTCAAAATTAGGTTCATCCTTCCAAATATTTTAGTTTGTTTTAAATGTGATTGTATTGAGACTGCTGAATGAAATTTTAAAGAACATTGTGTCTCATGTGATTTACTTGGATGTGTTTCAGGAAGTCCATTGGGCTCAAAGTTATAACTGAAAGCCTAATTTGGCATATCTAAAGATTGTCCATTCACAAACACCAGAATACAATCTTTGACATTCTTTTTACTTAGTGTAACTATATGCTTTGGCTGCTCAAGAGAGTCCCTGTTTTGTGTGTAGCTGCCCTCATGAAATGGTTGGCATCCCCTTTTGTTCTGATAAAGTGTTATTTGAAATAAATTATAGGGCAACCCAATGTTTTTCAACTTAAAATTTTTAATGTATGTGATGTTTGAAATATAAGTGATAAGAAATGAAATACAAGCTGGGTGTAGTGGTTCACGCCTTTAATTCCAGCACTCCAGAGGCAGAGGAAGGCAGATCTCTATGAGTTCCAGGTCAGCCAGTCTACATAGTGAGTTCCAGGCCAGCTAGGGCAACAGGGAGACCCTGTCTCTTCAAAAAAAAAAAAAAAAAAAAAAGAAAAGAAAAGAAATACAAATTCTCATCTTTAGAAAAAATATACCCATCATTTTAAATATGCTTAAATGTATGGATTTTAAAATTTTCCCCAAAATGGTAACATTTGAAAACTTAATGATTCTTGGAATTTCATTTTTACAACAGGTTCTCACTGGTATGCCAGGCTGATTTTATCACTGATCCTCCTGCATCTGCCAGGTGCTAGAATTACAGCCATGCAGCAGATCATTCTTGGTACTCAGAGCATTTTATATTTTTATTTTATGTGTACAAGTGTTATGTCTGCATGCATTTAAGTACACCTGTGTCATGTAGTGACTTAGGACAGAAGATGGTGTTGAATCCCCTGGAACTGGAGTTATGGATGGCTGTTAGCTGCTATGTGGGTGCTCAGATTTGAACCTCAGTTTTCTGTAAGAACAGTTAGTGCTCTTAACCACTGAGTCATTTCTCCAGGCCCTATCATTACATTTTTATGACATATTTTTTATTTTTACTTACAGCTCTGTGTCTATATGTATATGCACATGGGTTTGAGGGTGCCTGTCGAGGCCAGAAGACATCTGATACCCTGGAGGAGTTGCAGGCAATATGAACCCCCAAACGTGATTGCTGGGATCTGAACTCAGGTCCTCTGCAAGAGCAGGCAATACTCTTAACCACTAAGCTATCTCTCTATCACCCATTTTTATTATTTTTAGGAAGATAAAATTGACATTTGGATATACATCTTTTGAGAAAGATAAACACTGATCTGTTGATGCAATGATGGCCCTCTTTTCAACTAGGCTTTGATTTGAAAAAAAAAAAAACATTTGCACTTTTAACAAATAAGAGAACACAGTAGACATTGATTATTGCCTTGACCTCATTATGTTGATAAGGGCATTTGTGAATATTGTCTAAGTTAGGTAATAAACACCCCAGGTAGAAGGTTAATGACACATTTAGCATCAGTGGGGTGCCAGGCAGTGTTTCAGGGAAAAACCGGTTCAAGCTGGTAAACCTTCTGTCCTGTCCATGTACAACAAAAACTCATCATGTTTCTACAAATGGAATATAATTCAAAGAGGCAAACAGCATGCTGAGAATTCAGGAACTGGCTGACTACATTGTTTTGCCAAAGAATAACAAACTTACAATGTTGTCAAGTCATTTTAGCATCATTTTTCTATGATCTTTTGAGTCTCCTGCTAAGATTCTGCTAAGCCAGATCTCACTGCTGGCTGACACCAAAGACAGCATTATGACAAATTTATGAACTGATGAGTCATTTTCCACATACATTCAGGTAATGAGCAAAACAAGTCATTATTTTTAAGCCTGATTATCACTCTCTTATTTAATGTAAGAAGCAAATACTAATTCCATTAAGCTAAAATAACCCTTTGTGAAGACTATCTATAGGCTAAAAGTACATGATATATTAAAAATGGAAAGAATTGGTACAAAATTTTTCAGTTATTTTAAATTAAATCTTTCATTTTGACACCAGGAAACATAGCCTAATTACTAATCAGAATTTCCATAGTTAAAAATCATGTTAATAATCAGTACTTTCACATGCATTGGGTTTTGATTAGTCAAAACACCATGAAGTATTCACTTAAAGGGACACACTACAAACTGAGATTACAAACTAGGGTGTCATAATACAAAAGAGAGGTACAGTGGGCCCAGGACCTTAACAGAGGAGTCAAGCACAGTGACTTTAGTGCCTTCACCCTCTTGTTCTATAATACAATGAACTACAGAGCAAAAATACTAGGTGGTGTGTTGCATATATACTGAAAATATATAGATGATTTTCATGTCATTATTCCCTAATCAATATGTCATAATTCCTATTTATATATCATCAACATTGGATTAAGCATCATTAGTAACTTCTAAAGTGTTTGAAATGATTTTCATAGGTTAGATGCAGATTTTGTGTCAATTTGTATAAGGAACTTGACCATTCTTGAATTTTGGTATATATAGGTGTGGGAAGTCCTAGATGGATACATGAATAACAAGGGACAATTGTTTACACTATCACAGCGAAGACATCAACTTTACATTGGTAAAGTGAATCAATGAAGAGAAAAACTGGCAGGACAGATGGAGAAAAGCAAGGGAGAAAGCATTCCCTCTAAACTTAGATGTTCAGTTTGAAGCATGGTAATATTCACATGGTCTTTAACTTATAGCTATGCTCAAATTTCTGAAACCAAGAAGAGCTTGACAAACACAATGCTTTATATTGCCTTTGAATGGCTGTGGGCTCTTTGTACCGGATGTAAATTTGATGTAAGAGTTTGTGAGGATATCTGTGAAACTTCAGTATCAAAAATAATTTCAGTCCTCAGCATGCATTTTGTGAAATCAATGCTTGATTCTCAAATGCACTATTGAGACAATGAAAGGGAAATCTTCAGAACTACTATGAATAATGCAAAAGGTAGTCAAGATGAAAAGAGGAATCCCTTGAATGACTAATTCAAACTTCAGACTATGGCTATGATAAAATTTAAAACTATAGTGAGAAGAGTAAAACTATCAGAGTCTAAAAGTTAATCAATTTTTGTTAGATGTATATGGGTATATAAAACACTGTACTTGAAAAATGGGAGCTTTATTATTTCAGTCAACTGCAAAAGTTCACTATTATTACAACTCCAGGTCCTGGGTCAGATTTCATCTGTTCCTACATCATTTTTATGGGCATAATAATGCATCTTTTTCTTACGTAAAAATGTCTGTCCCTATCTCAATTCCTGATTCTATGTGTATGTTAGTTTCCATATATATATTTTACATTACAAAAAGGAAATTTCAGCATGACTAATAATCTTCAGATGAAAAGATTATCTTGGATTAATAGGGTGGGTCCACCCTGATGACATCCATCTTTAAATCAGACTGTTTTGATTACAGTGAGAAAGAGGAGAAGTGACTGGAGAAAAATGATTAGAAAATTGTGAAAGTTTTAGCTTTGAATGTGGAGATAGGCACAGTGGCCTCCAGCATTTACACTTTCCTATCCCCCAACTCAATGAACATAAAATCATAAATTTTAGGTGGGAATATTATATCTGTTCTGAAACAAACAGAGATCAGAAAAGAGGATGACATTCAGAATGTGAAAAAGTCAAAAAGCAAATTTTCCCTTAGAGACTAGGTGAGGGATCATAGTTTTATTCACACCTGCCTTTAGTACAATGAAACCTATGTCAGATAACAAACTTAACCATTTAAAATATTAAATTGTTGAATGTGATCATGTGTACCTATAATCTCAGTAATGTGGAAACAAAGGAAAGAAAATCATGAGTTCAAAACTAACCTCAGTGGCAGAGCAAGGACTTGTCTCAAATCAAAACAAAAGGGAAACACACAACAAATCTTCAAATTTGTGACTAATAATTGTTATGACAGTGATATAAAACTAACATTTAAAAATATACTTTACTGAATCTTTGTAGATTTTATAGCATACACCTTAATCATATTTAACACTCCTTTCCCTATCCCACCCCTCCCATAGCCCACCTGCAAGACTTCATGATTTTGTCATGTATGTTAAGATCTACTGAGTTAAATTTGTGCATCCAGACATCAATTGTTGTGAGTTCATCCATTGGAACCTGTTCAGCCTTTCTAGCATCACTCCCTTAAAGAAGATCAACTCCCCTTCACCCAGTAGTAATCAGCTGCCAATAGTGCCTTTCTAAAGTTGTGGCCTCTTTCTCATTTAGCAAGTAATATATGTTGACACTCTGCTGCCTCAAACAGATTATATCTTATTAACTCTTCCAAACTTTACGATCATGACTTTGAACATGTAAATAAGTTAAAGTACATGGTCAAGAGACTTTGAAAATGTAATTAAGGTTACTAAACATTGCACCTTAAAGAACTAGATTATCCTAGGTCATCATGGTGTGTTTAATATCATAGCTTTTGATCTTTAAAGAAGATATTTTACCCCTCCCCAATTTAGTAGAAAAGTGTGGTTTAAATGAAAATGTCCCCTTTAGCATCCAAGTATTTGGACATTTTTGTCCCCAGTTGGTAGCACTGTTTTGGGAGGTCTTAGAAGGTGTGGGCATGCTGGAGGAACATCTCTGGGGGCAGGCTTAAAGAGTTCTTAAGCTTTGCCAGATCTCAAGTTACTCATTTACTTCCTATTCCTGCTTGAGGATGTGAAAGCTTAGCTTCTATTCCTCCTCCCAGCCACCTTTGCTGCCGTGCCTCCAAACCATGATGGACTCTTTCCCCTTTGGAACCATAAGCTCAAATAAACTCACCCTTTTATAAATTCCCGTGGTCATGGTGTTTCTCTCTAAGCAAGAGAAAAGTAAGTAATACAGAAAGGGAAACACTAGTGCTCAACTCTCCATTGGTTGTTTGAAAGTGGAGTGAGCCATGTGGAGAAATAATGTGAGCAGCCATAAACAACTGAGATCAGCCCCTGGCTAGCAGCAGCAAAGAAATGGGGACTTTAGTCCTATTGCCACAAAGACATGAATTTTGTCATTATTATGTGACCTTGGAAGTGGATTCTTTCTCAGGCCTTGTAGATAACGGCTTATCCCACCTAACATCTTGATTTTGCAGTTGTGATACCCTGAGTACAGAATTTAGGCAAGTGTGTTCATTCCTCTGACCTGCAGAACTGTAAACTAACAATGAGCAGTGCTCTGGTTCACTAATCTCTGGGCAATTTAGTACACAGAAAGACTTATTATATATTACCCTAATTCTATCAAACATGCATACGGAAGTGTAGCATGAAGGACAGAATTGAGTGTGAAGTGAAACATACCTAAATTAAATCTATTTCCCCTTTTATTAATTTTATTTTCCTGCACAACTCGGTTAACTTTGGAAAGACGTTTCTGCGTTTTGAAAATGAAACTAAGTGCTACTGGTTACTTTTCAGGGATAAAAGGATCTTTTGAACAAATCCCAAGACACACTGATAAAAGGATGTGATCAACAGACAAAAAACTGGGCATCTACATGAGTCTCTCAGACTAATAGCACTCTTCTGTCTTCTGGTTTATAAGTGAAAGAATAAAGCAAAAAAGAAGACCGAGACTAACAGAAAGTGATTTGGTTGGTTGGAGTATGTGGCATTAAGTCCCTTAGCTCAATTACTACATTAATATGGAGCCCTAGAAAAAGAAGACTTTATTTTCCAGTGGCAGAGAGACCAGGCCAACCATTCACATACCTGGCAGGAAAGAAGAAGCTCTGTTCATTGTAGGTGACTTACTCTCAGAATAAGGCAGAGCTAAGCCTATAGTGCAAAGCTCCTTAATTTTATTGTTCACATAAATTATTTTATTACTTCAGAATCAGAGAGAGGAACAATATGGGCAAAGTTTGCTTAGGGAAAAAAATCCTGACTTCATTGAAATCAGAATGTGAATGCAGACATCAGCCCTAAATAATTCAATAACTACCAAAAGAAAATAGGGCAATCCAAAAGTTCAGTGCCTTGCCACAATGAGAGAAAGATCATTCCACACCTACTAACCCCTCTAGGCTCAGGGACTTTTACAGAAGAGGTTGGTGGAAAGAATGTAGGAGCTGGAGGAAGGGGTGGAGTGTTAATTGGAAGTGTCCCTCTGACCACTATGCTAGCAAGCTATAGTCACATCTCCTTCCCACACTCATCAAGGAGTCAAAGGGGGAATCAATTACCCCTCTCACCCAATCAATCAACCTTAGCTGCATGGAGGGGGGCAGCAAAGGATATATAAGCTGAGATCACCAAGAGGCACCTCGCTCACCATTTTGTGCGGCTGTTGGAGGTCACAAGATCTGTATTTGAATGCGGATTTTAGGGCACAGCTATAAATGTGGGGCACCCACATTTCTATAAAAAAGCTCCTACCCTATGGTCTGTTAAAAAATAAATAAATAGACCCCATCTCTCCTCCTAGCTTGGGCATTGGCCCATTTCTTATCCTGGCATCCCAGACCTCTGGACTACCCTCTTGGCCTAAACTCCCCTTGCTTCCTGATCCTTTGCAACCAAGACCAACCCAATTCTTCAGTCTAGTCCCCTGGAGCCCTCAAAGCCTGTTCCCACCCTCACTTTGCCTTTGCATACCTGGACCAGCCTTCATCCCTGGCCAGCCCAACCCCCAACTTCCTGAGGCCAGCAACTTTCCTAGGTAAGTTTGGCCATGCCCACTGTGCCTTGAGTCCCACAACTGCAATCACCCTTCTAGTTCCCTCACCCTGTCTCTGCTCCTAGTGTCGGCACTGGCCCATTTCTTTTTTTGGCACCCCAGACCTCTTGACTACCCTCGGTACAGATTCCCCACTGCTTTCTGTTCCTTTGTACCCAGAAGAGCCCAATTCCTCCCTCTACTCCCCTGGAAACCTCAAAGTCTTTTCTATGCCCCACCTTTACATACCTAACACCAGCCTTCATTCCCTAGCATCCCACCCTCAACCTGGATTCCTGAGACTAGCCTCCTTCCCTGACTGCCTGAGAGTCCCGAATCCTACATCTACCTAGAAATCCTCCCAAATTGTACTGTGCCTGCTGACTAGAGAGATCCAGACCTTAGGAGAAAGCCTGAGAAGATCTGGTCCTCACCCGACTTGGGCCTCTTTGGGAATTCCTGAGCACCAGGACCAAAGCTTTCTGGTGCCTCCAATATAAAATTAAAACATAGAACCTGAAGCTGAGACCAACCAACTTTTCATGCCGAACAAGTAAACCACAAAGGCACATAAAGTTTACGAACAGAAGCAGACCTAAACTCAACACAAAAAGGCTTGACTCTCACACAAGAATCAGAAACTACAAAAGAAATCCACATGTCAAAATCATAGCAAAATAATAAGATGAAAAACACAAATAATATATCCCTACCAAGTACCAACAGTCCTGTAGAGGAGTAAAATGAGAACCCCCTAAAGATAACACAGCATATGGAATTCAAAACAATTATAAACATGATAAAAGAATTCAGTGAATTTAAAGAACATACAAACAAAGAAATCAAAGAACTGAAAGAAGATGGGGTAAAATTATGGATGAATTCAGAAAAGAGAAATACTGAAGAATACTCAGGCTGAAATGAAGAAGGAAGTGAAACACTCATTAAGCCATTTAGAAATCACAGAAGAAAGCCTTACCAATAGGATAAATGAAATGGAAAACAGAATATCAAGACTGGAAGATAAAGTGGATGACTTAGACCACTCGAGCAATGATTATAAAAAATTTAATAAAACACAAGAATGGAATGTGTAGGAATTGTGTGACACCATAAAAAGACCAAACTTACTAATCATAGGCATAGAGGAAAGAGAAGAATCTCAGCATAATGGCATGGACCAGATCTTCAACAGGATCGTAGAAGAAAATTTCCCAAAATTAAAGAAAGGCATGTGCATGCAAATACAAGCACATAGAACACCAAATAGACAAGACCAGAAAATAAACTCTCCACTGCACATTGTAGTAAAATACTGAAAGCTTCAAAAGAAAAACAATAAGTCACATATAATGGAAAACCCATCAGAATTACAGCTGAGTTTTCAATGCAAAACTAGGAAGGCCAGAAGAACCTGGACCAAAGTATTCCCAGTTCTAAATGATCACAGATGCCAACCCAAGTTACTTTGCCCAGCCAAAATGGCTACTATAGTCAAAGGGATAGAAAAGTCTTCCATGACATAAATAGGGTGAAAGAATTCATGTCCACAAAAGCAGCCCTTCAGAGAGTTCTTGAAGCAATAAAAAGAGCTGAAGAAATGAATGCTATACTCAAGGGGAAACAGAAAAAAACTTAATGAAGGTATAATTGTGGAAATGCACAGTTACCCCAAGAATACGAACAGAAATCAAAACCACAGGAATCAATACACCCCTTTCATTAATAGCTTTAAATATCAAGGGACTGAACCCCCCAGTCAAAAGACACAGACTAGTTGAATGGATTAAGAAACAAAATCCATCTCTTTGCTGTCTGCAAAAAACCCATCTCACTTTCAAGGACAGACACTACCTTAAGGTGAAAGGATGGAAAAAAATATTCCAAGCAAACGGCACTAACTAATCAGAAGAGATAAAGAGGGCCACTTCATTCTGATCAAAGGAACAACTGACCAAGAAGATATTACAATCATGAACATATATTCACCCAACTTCATAAAAACAGTACTACAGGATTCTAAGACCCAGATTAATCCCAACTCATTAATAATAGGGGACTTCAATACCCCACTGTCTCCAATGGATAGGTTAACAGGACAGAGAATTCAGAGATAGAAAGCTGAATTAAACAATACCATATATCATATGGATCTAAGACACATCTACCAAATATTTCACCCAAGCAACAAAGAATATACTTTCTAATCAGCGCCCCATTGAACTTTCTCCAAAATCTACCACATACTGGGGCACAAAACAAGCCTTAACAAATACAAAAAGAGTGAAATAATTCCATGCTTTCTATCAAACCACAATACAATAAAGCTTAAAATTAACACCAGAAGAAACCCTAGTAACTATATGAACGTGTGGAGATTAAACAACATCCTCCTGAATGATGAATGGGTCAAAAGAGAAATTAAAGAAATATAAGTATTCCTGGAACTAAATGAAAAGGACAATACAACACAACAAAACCTCTGGGACACATTGAAAGCAGTCCTTAGAGGGAAGTTTATAGCTACAAGTGTCTACATTAAAATATCAGAAAGAACACAAAGAAATTACTTAATATTGCAACCAAAGACACTTGAAAACAATAACAAATGAAACCAAAACCCAGCAGACAAGAAGAAATAACAAAAATTAGAGCAGAAATTAATGAAGTAGAAACAAAGAAAGCAATACAAAGAATCAATGAATCTAAGAACTGGTTCTTTGAAAAGCTAAACAAGATAGACAGAACTTTATCCCAGTTAACCAAAAGAAAGAAAGAGCAAATCCAAATCAACAAAATCAGAGATGAAAGGGGAAACATCACAACAGACACCAAAATACCCAGAACGTTATAAGGGAATAATTTAAAAACCTATACAACTTAATTTATTCAAAAAGATAGAAATGTAGGGAGAACGTCCAAATTCCTCCTATGAAGCCAGCATCACTCTAACATCAAAACCAGGTAAAGATAAAATCAAAAAAGAAAACTATAGACCCATATCCCTAATGAACATAGATGAAGAAATCCTCAATAAAATACTTGCAAACCACATAGAGACACACATCAAAAAGATGATCCACCATCATCAAGTGGCTTTACTCCAGAGATGCAGGGATGGTTCAATATGCATAAGTCAATACAGGTCAATAATCATATAAATGGACTCAAAGACTGAACCACATTGTCATCTCAATAGATGCAGAGGAGGCCTTTGACAAAATTTAACCTGCATTTATGTTCAAAGTCCTAGAGGGAACTGGACTGGCAGGAACATACCTCAATGTAATTCAAGCCTTATACAACAAACCCAAAGCCAACATCATTCTAAATGGAGAAAAACTGGAAACATTTCCATTGAAATCAGGAACAGACAAGGCTGCCCACTATCTCCACTCCTTTTTAACACAATGCTTGAAACTCTTGCAAGAGCAATAAGACAAAAGCAGGATATTAAAGGAGTAATAACTGGAAAAGAAGAGATCAAATTATCCCTTTTTGCAGACTATATGATATCTAAGAGATGCCAAAAATTCCACCAGAAAACTCCTAGAAATGATTAACACTTTCAGTAATGTGGTAGGTTACAAAATTAATCTACAAAAGTCTATAGCTTTTCTATATACCAATAACAACAATCAGAGAAAGAACACATGGAAACACTCCTATTCACAATAGCATCAAAAAAAAAGAAAGAAAAGAAAAGAAAAAAGAAAAGAACAAAATCTCAAAGTCTCTTATTAAACTTGACCAAAGACATTGAAGACCTCTACAATGAAAATTTTAAATCTTTAAAGAAAGAGATTGAGGAAGACACCAGAAGATGGAAGGACTTCCCATGCTCATGGATTGGAAGAATTAATATTGTGAAAATGACCATCCTACTAAAAGCCATTTATAGATTCAATGCAGTGCCAATTAAAATCCCCATACAGTCTTCACAGAATTGTAAAAAACCATCCTAAGATTCATATAAAAGCAAAATATACCTCAGTGAGATAGACTGAGCATTAATAGAAATACTGGGGGGATTACTATACCAGATTTTAAACTATATTACATAGCTATAGTCATAAAAACAACATGGTACTGAACAAATGTAGACCCATAGGAACCAAACCCAAGTCTTTTGCAAGAGTCATAAATATCTTTAACTGCTGAGCCATCTCTCCATCTCCCTTGAATTCTTTTTTGATACTATAGTAATGACAGAAATTATATTTAAAAGTTTCTTTAACACTTTAACCACCTCATTTATTGAGGAATGCACCTTAACATCACAAAATGATGCTTGCTGAGTATGGATTTATCACACAGATAAAATGTGGAATTGGTTATTGTTCAAGACAGTCTATTGCACTTGAGTCCCCTGACTCAAATTGTTGAATAGGAAACAGTTTGCTTCTACTTTTATGTCATCAATATGTACTTGATATTATTTATAACATCTAGGACTCATTCATATTATTTCTCTTTCTGAGACTGGCTTAATTCACTTACTATGATACCTCCATTTATACCTGATAGGTAAAAGTTTGGGGGTGGAGAGCGAGCGAATGGAGGATGAGGCACCGAGGCACAGATAAAACTCTCAGCGGGATACAGCTTTATTTCACATGGGGCACATTTCCCTCAGGGAAGGGAAAGATGTCAGCCCATGGGTTGTGAGCTGGGACTTATGTATGGGGCTTTAGGGTGCAGAAGGGGGAGAGTTTTGGGGAAAAATCAAGCAAGGGGAAGCAGGAAAAGCAGGGCTTGTAAACCTGGCTCCGTTCAGTCTGCCAGGCAGGATCTGGGTCTGGAAGTGTTTACTTTTTCCCCTTAAGATAAGGGAAAAGCTGCTGTGTTAAACAGCTTCTAAAATCTCTGGTTAACAGGTAGAATCTGCTTATCTTGTCTTTGGAGGTCAGAGGAAAGGCAGGCTGCTTCTCAGCAGAGTTTGTTTCCCTTGACTTCAAAGGCCAAGGTGCTTATCAGCTCAGTTCCCTTTTTCGGGCTCCAAAAGTCCATAGGTCCCTGTTGTGGAGGGGGGAAGCTGCTGCTGTTTGGAACCCTAACAATACCCGTTTTCTTCAGGGACATAAGTTCATTCTTCTTTATGGTTGAACCAAAACCCATCGTGCATGCAAAGCACATTTTATTTATCCCTTCCTCTGCTGCTGGACACCTATTCTGGTTCCATAACTTAGCTACTATGAATATTGCCACAATAAATATTGTAGTGCAACAATTTTGATATATTGACTTAAAATTTTTGGAATAAATATCAAGAAGTGCTGTATCTGCATCCTATACTAGGTCTATTTTTAGCTTTTTGAAGGAACCCCCTTACTGATTACCATAGAGGTTGAACTAGTTTAAATTCTAGCAGTATCTAAATAGTCCAGTTAGTCTGTGTTCTCACCAATATTTGTTATTATTTATTTTCTTTATTACTGACACTCCGTTGTGAGGTAGACTCAGTGCAGTTATATCATGTGCATTTTTCTAACTGCTACTAATGTTGAACTTTTTTTATATTTTGGTCATTTATATTGCATCTTTCAAGAACTATCTTCTCATTTCATTAGTCCATATATTGATTGGGTTGTATGATTTATCACTTAGCTTTTGGAGATACATGGATATTTTGAATATTATCTGTCAGATGTATTGCTAGACAGTCCTGCAGACTGTCTCTTCAAACAAATGTTTCCTTTGCTGTACAGAAGCTTAATTTCATGAAGTCTTGTCAATTGTTGGTACTATTTCCTGAGCAATTACAATCCTGTTCAGAAAATGTTTGCCTATGCCAATATCTTGAACAAGGGAGACTAATGCAATAGGGATGGAACATGTTGCATAGGACTGTTCTCAGACAGGCTGACCACAGATGCCGTCTTCCTAAGTGTGGTGTCACCTGGTTGCCTAGCTAAGCTTGGTGACTGATACTCTCAGCAAGAAAGGAGGGGCAGGGAGAGTCAGGCACACTTCCCAACAAACCAGTGGGGCCTAGTTACATGAGGGGAGGAGCTAAGGGGATATAAACTGAAAAAGCTATGGGGAGGGTCTCTGACAATTTTGTGCAGCTGTGGGGAAGTCATGATCCATGCCTGGATAGAGACTTTCCATGAGACTTTAGGAGAGGAGCATCCACACTCATGTAAATAAACCCTGACCCACGATGCTGTAAGTAAGCCCAGTAAACTCACTGGTTTCCCTGACCACAGTTTGATGAAGTTGGACCTTGGTTTATCACCAAGGGAGGTAGGGTTGGGATGTCATTTGTACCTCCCAGAAGGAATTTTAGCTACAGACGGTAAAAGGATATAGAGAGAGTATGTTGTAAGTACAATGTACACTTGCATGAAAAAAATCGTAAAAGAATAGTAAGGCAATAAGGAAGATATTAGTCACATAAATAAAAGAAAATTTGGAAATTAAAAGTAAACCTTGGCTATAAAAACAGGAAGTTATAACAGGAAGTAATAACAGATACATATAAACAGGATGATTAAACAATAACCTAGTTATTACATGTGTCACATACAAGGTGAAAGAACCAGAGTATAGTCCAACATGAATAATTACTTTCCACTGTTGAAAAATTAACCTTGATTTTAGAACTATTGGGAATTCTGTGATGTGGCAAGCCTAGAAGGACTCAAAGCTATTGCAAATACATTGATTTACAGTATTCAAAAGGACAACTGTTCTCAAGCAATTTTGCTGCATAACAGTAATTCTAGTACTGATGCAAACACACACACAATTAGAAAATAAATATGTATATAATATTTGTAGTAAAATATCTCTAATTATAGTGTAAATCAAAGTAATTAATTACCTTTACAAATGTACCTTCATGTTATACTATTCAATAGTTTGGATTTATCTATAATGTGTAAGAGTTGATTGTTTCATCAAGAAAAACCCCAAATTATTCCAATACTTACACAGTGGGCATCTCTCTTCATAGGGTTAATTCTGGACCTTGGGCTCATTTTATCTTGTTTGTATACAAGCTTAATGTTTATCAAAGTGTTGGGATATTCTCTGTTTTAATCTCATAGAATTATCACAACAAAGAAGCATCAACTGGGTGATATAAACAATGTCTCAGCATTCTGTATCAAGCTTGAATGCCTCAGCTGCAAGGTCATCCACGTTTATACCAGCTTTAGGCTCCCTTTCTGTGTCGGTTCACAGCGTTCTCACATCTCACCTTCAGTACACACAGATAAGAAAGTAGATGTTACAGCCTAGAGACCAACACTGACTTTTACCACAAAGAAGCATAAACTTCTTTATGTCTAGTAACCCTTAGCTCCTTAATCTCTCTCTCTCTCTCTCCATCCCCCCATCTCTACACTCATTTTGACAATATTCCTTTCTGTGCACATTGGATAATATAAATGTTTTTTTTCATTTCATTTAGTCATCTAACCCACTTGCCATTTTACAACAACTTTGAAGTATATTATTAAGGGATAAGTCTTGCAGTCCTTCCAGGGGATTTAACGACCACAGAACAAACAGTGCTTTCAGTGTTTATTTTACTTTTACAGAAGTTCCCCCCAAACTTTCATTTATATAAAATATACTTATATTTAGATGGCATATCAGAGTACCTTAAAGGAACATAGCTTGAACTTTTAGATTCTCTTAATGAAGGAAATTAATTAAAGAAAAAACTTTTCTGGAATATTGTAATGACTCCCAGAGGTCACTGAAATGAACAGCACAGATTCACTTGACAATATAATAGAAATATTAAATTTTCAGCTTTGTCTTTTCAGAAAAATATTGGCCTAGTGTTTTCAAAGTTATTTTAGAAGCAGAATGTATATAGAATATATGTGAACCCAAGAATATTACAGATAAATGGTATTTTAGGGGAAGTTTTTATTTAATATCATCTTTATTTCATTAATCTTTAGCCCCAGTTTGGATCAAGTTAGAGAGACACTGCTACTCTAAGCATAATATAGATATAGACATACTCTATATTAAAATAGGGTAACAGCAGTAGAGCCTATAAAAAAAAACAATTTACTTATTTTCTGAAAATATTTTCTGGTTCTTCTTGGGGCTTCTTACTACCTATTGTCATCACCATAAATAGCTGAAGCTCAACAAGTTATGGAAAAAGTATTCACTAATTATGAAAAGTGCATTACTACTAAGAACTTTTCAGGACTCTGGTGTAACTACAACACTATCTCAGATCCTTGAATTGTTTGAAACCATCCATTTAAGGAAATGCCCTGAAAGCAGATTCCCACCTTCATGCTATTTATTCACATGTCTGCCGTGACCCTTTCAGTCTTTGAATGTTCACCACAAACTCTATTTTAGAAAATTTCCAAATTCCTACAGTAGGCCTTGCTTTCCAATGAATTGAAATATTTAGTGATTTCATCTCTGCAATAATGTGTTAGGGATCCCCTTGTCTTTAAAGTATTTTCTGTTGATGAACAACGACATAGAATATATGTTTTTTAATATAAACCCAAGAGCTAAGCCCTTTGAAGTGGAATTTTAATTATGCCCAGTGCACTACAAAATAATTTTTCAGACTTCTAGTTATCAGTATTTAATACTGAGTACTACATGAGAATAATATTTTATAGAAAAATACAGACTTCTACAATTAACTTACTCATAATTAATTTTATAGTAACTTAAAATTAAAAAAGTTATTCAAATGTACTCTCAGAAACTGACAACACTTCAGATTACAAGAAGACAGTGATTTAATCTCATGCTCATAATAGACAACAAAAAGGGAAAAAAAGTAGAAATATCTATGGATGTTGTAAACCTTTTAAAGTAGACACTAACTCAAGAAATTTATCATTTTAGTATTGATTTGACAAAATTCTAAATTTATAATTTATTTTATTTGGTTGATATTTTAGAAAATTTTATATGACATTTCATGGGGGAATAGTCATGATATTTTGAGATAAATAATAAATCTGTGTCTAATAAACACCAGAGGCTTCAGGAACATTAGTTGTCCCTAGGAACAATACATTATATTCTAATATTGTAGTTCTGTGTCATTTTACTATTTCATGGTTTAAGAGGAGAAGTTTTATATTTGAGTTTTTTTTTCCTATTAGAGACCATATATATATGTGTGTTTCAATATTCAGGTAATATAAGAAGAAATAGCCTTGTAGGTGAAAACCAAATAAGAAGCTTTGAAGTGATCATTAGTTTGAAGATTAAATAAAAATTAAACTCCACAAGTTATTTCTGAAAATCAATTAGGTAATAAGTTTATTCATCTTTTTTAATATAATCAAATTGAAGGAAAGGAGGGAAGGAGGGAGGAAAGGAGAGAGGAAGATAAACCTGTAGTCTTATATGGTAAATAAAATGGAATTTTACTTACTCTTTCAAAGTTTTCCCTGAACCTGAATTTCTTCTGCTATTGGTAACACAGCCATCACAAATGTATTGATGAAGGTGTCAGATTAGTAAAATCAATTATGAGATGAAAACCACTTAAACTTAAGAGCTCCTATTTACACTACAAATAATTATGTTAAAATTAGCAGAGAATAAAATATTATGCTCTGGACATTTAGGGTACCCAAATGATCCATCCCCACAGCTTGATGAATTTAGTGCCATGATAAAGGTGAATTTTGGGAACAAAACACTGGTAGGACATAACCCAGGAACATCAAAGCACATGCTACTGGCTCCCCAGGTCTCCTATAGTCATTCTCAAGTTCCTTACATTCTTCATGGTGTTCACAGTTCATCCATTTCCTTCAGACTAATCAGTGTGCATTAGGCAGCCATATGTCACCCGACATGTAACCAGTTATTTTGGCCATAGCATTGGGATGTACCCAACCACCTCACAGGGGTGGTCTTCCTCTCTTGATCTTTTACTGGGAATGGAGGATGGGAAAGAAGTATTTGGAATCTGCTTTGGTTGCTGGTCTCGAGGCATATTTTGTAATATCATTTGACATGTTCTTGTTTCAAGGACTACTTCCCAAATGCTGAGTTTCTCAACAATACATCTTAGAAGATGTATTTTTACATGATTAAATCCATGTGGAGGCACTCTAAGAAAGTTTAGATTTCCTTCCACTCTATGAAATGCAATAGTATTTTAAGAAAACATATTTTAGGAATCATTATTACCACCTAATAGCTTCTTCTCGTGTTGTGGTATGTTACAGGATGACAATGAAGAAATAGGAAACTGTGGTACCTGTCTAATGAGAAAATATTAAAGATATTATAAAGTGGGATGTACACCTTGTCAGAAAAGCAATAGTCTTAGGTCACTCAGAAGGTTCTGTGTGTTCATTGTAACTGTACCTGATACAGTTAAAGCAAAATAGAAACAATTTGTGTAAATAACTCTAATTTTTCAAATTTAATGACTTTTGGAAATTTATGATATCAGTCAGCTGATAAATTATTCATCACAACCAGAGTAAATTGATTTATGATTTTTCCTATTTCTTCTTTCCTTTCCTTTCCTTCTTCCTTCCTTTCTTCTTCTCTTCCTTTGTTCTTCCTTTTTTTTTTTCTTTTTTTTGGCAAGTGCTTTGTGGTATCACTTAAGTGCAGAGAAACTGAAGTATAACTTGGACCTCAGAGCATGTGGCTATTACTTTGCAGCTGAATCATTTATTAATTATGAGGGCTTAAAACAGAATCTGAATACATTTTAATAACCTCCATAATGTAATTTGTGCACCATTTAATGTCATATGTGAAGAACATCTTCCCTTATGTCATTATTAATAGCTCAGTGGCAGTTAAATGTGATGTTATAAGTAGCTTGCCTTATCCTTGTATTTATTTTCTTCTATGAAATGTTTGACTTGTAGATTATCTCTCATTTTAGGAAGTTTGCCTTTTTATATAGATTGTGGTCTCACAGGTGCACAAAAACGTCATGGCTCACAGATGGAGGTTAGAGGACTACTTGTCAGTGTCAATTCTCTCTTATTAAGTAGGTTCTGAAGATCAAACTCAGATCCTCAGTCTTTGAGGCAAGTGCCTTTACCTGCTGAGCCATCATGTCAGCCAGAAAGTTTGTCTTACAATTTATCTACAAATAATTTAAATGAGAAAATTATAAAAAAATATTTTTTTTAGAATTAGCATTTTTTTATTAGTAGAAACAGTTAAGAACTTAAATAAGCCTTATAGGGGCCGAGGAGATGGCTCAGTGGTTAAAAGCACTGGTTGTGCTGGCAGTAGACCCAGGTTTGGTTCAGAGCACCCATATGGCAGCTAGCATCTGTTGGTAACACCGGTTCCAGGGGATCTGACACCATTTTCTGACCTCTGTGGGCATTGCATGACATGGCTGCAGTTACATACATGCAGAGACAGTACACTCATACACATAAAATTAAAATGCTACATAAAAATTTCAATCAGGTCTTCTCTTCAGAGTCTGCTTTATTGCTTTCTGGCTATATGTGCATTCCTCTGGGGCATCTAACTGACGACAGCACGTTAGTCCCGAGGTTTACAGATATGCATTCAGGTCTTGTTTCTACTGCTTTCTTTTTCTTAATATTTTTTTTCAGTTGGAGAAATGATTCTTTAATTACTATTGCAGTCTTTTTATTCTTTTACAATATTTACAAGAAAATATGTTATAAGATATTTGTAAAAAAGTATTAAATCTTCGATTAGAGTAACAAAAACAAATGATCATAAAACTTATACGCGTTTCTGAAAATATCAAAGATCAAATGATAGATGAGTTGAAAAATTGCATATACTTTGGGTTTGTGATTGATCTGTTCCAACAAACAGACTTTTGAGGGGATGGAGAGATGTTTTGTGGGGTGTGTGTGTGTGTGTGTGTGTGTGTGTGCACATGTTCATGCATTTGGAGGCCAGGGAGGACATCAGGTGTTGTCTCATATTCCCTTGATAGGGTCTCTTGCTGAACCTTGAGCTAGCCATTCTTCTAGCTAGACTGACTAGCCAATGAGCCCCAGCGAGGCCCCCTCCCCGCAGTGTTTTGCTTATAGGCACACCCTGCTTCCTATTGGAGTATTGGGGATCTGAACTCCAATCTCCATGGAGCCCATCAAGTATTCTTGCACACTGAGCCATCTCCCCAGTCCCTTAATAAACATTTCAAACACATTTTAGCTCACGGGATTTTCACTGTCAATAGTATTGTTTCAAAAGACTAATAAAATAAACCACCCATCTCATAAACTTGCACAATAAACAGTAAAATATCTGCAGCATAAAATAAAAAATCTAAGGTAGAGAGATCTTTTGGACTCATTCATCAACTGATCTTTGATATTTTCAGAAATGCTAAAAGATCCATGGCCAATTGTTTTGGTTAGTCCAACTGAAGATCCAATACCCTCTATCAAAATATATTTGTTATTGATTTTCTTTTTTTGCTTATTTCTTACAGAACATCCCAAACAATCTTATTCATTTTTATACCCACATCCCAAATGGCACCCTCCCATAGCATCCCCCCCAACTGGTGCCCATATATTCTGTCATTTCTGTTACTGTCCACTGTGGTGTCAGTGCCCCCAGCCGTTCCTCAGTGCAAGTCCATTTGTTGAGTCTAGTCAACCTATCTAGAGTCCCTTGTTTTAGGAAGATCAGCTCTTCCTCATCTAGCAGCAATCAGTTGCCCACATTCCTTTAGATAAGATTGGGCTCTGCTGTTCATTTTCCCAGTTCTATGCTTCGTTACTGTCTCGGAGTCTCTTGGGCCACCCTGGCGAACAACTCAAAGGAAGGTATCTCCTGTCTGGCATTGTGTCTTGTTGTGTAGGTTTAAGCTATACACATGGACTCTCAAAGAATTATATTGATCCCTTGAATCTTTGGTTATGCTTTCCTTTTGGGTGTTTAAGCCCATACAACTGTATGGCCCAAATGAACCGATTTATTTTTACTCTTAAGGTCATTTGAGAATCTGTTCCTCAGGGGTCATGTGGGCTTGGGAGGAGCCCCTGGCTCCTTTCTTTTACCAGTTCCATCTATGTAAAGATAAGTCAAATGTCCTGCTAGACTGCGGCTGGCTACACTTGGAAGCATGGAGAAAATGTTTCCTCTGCGTTGACCCTCCTCTTTTTAGACTACACACAGGTTCAAGCCCATCTGGTGGAGTCTCCATGGCTTTCCTGAAGAAGAGGACAGGTGACTCACCACAGTTATAGGACATTTTGAGAGATGCTTTATAGTACCTTGGAACTTAGTTGACCTTGGAGAGAAGGAGCAAAAACTGTCCTTTATGTCCCTCTGATCAGATTTGTATAGGCCTCAAAGTATGGGTGCTTAAACATCCAAGAAGGTTAGTTCCAATAGTATGGTACTTTTAATTACCATGCACTGTGTAGATAAAGCTTGGGCAAAAACCAAATGTTCTCAGATAAACCTTGACTAGACATGCATTTTTTTCCTTGAACTAGTTGTATGTATAATTTGTCAGTAGATTGTTGGACTAATAAGGTTCCCTCTGTTTTTTCAAAACTAGTTAGGCATTATTTATCTCTTTCACTCTCTAACCCTCCCACCATGGTTTCCCCATTTAAAGTGCCCCCGTTTTTCCCAATTCCCCCTTAATAATTCCCTTCTCCTTGGTCCCACCTCTCTTGAGCTCCTTCTTTCCCTTTATCCCCAAGGTTCCTTGTAAAACACTCCTTCCCCAGTCCCATTTAAATAACCCCATTTTTATCCATATCTCCCTTAGTAACACCTGTTTCCTAGTGTTCTTCTCTCTCAGATTCTTTTCCTTTACATACTCACTTATAAGGATCTGGTGCTAGGATCCACATATGAGGGAGAACACACGCCACTTTTTTTTTTTTTTTTTTTTTCTGAGTCTGTGTTACTTAACAGAAAAACGGTTTCTAATTCCATCCATTTACCTGCAAATTTCATGATTCTTCTTTCTTTACTGCTGAGTAGTTTGGTTCCTAGCACCCACATTGGGGAGCTCACAACCACCTGTAACTCTAGATCTAGAGGATCTGATGCTCTTTTCTGGTCTCCTCAGACACATGCATTCATGTGCTCTTGCCACCCCTCCCCAATCCTATCCTACTCCCCTGCACATACACATATACTGCACACACACATACCTAATTAAAAATAAATTCAATTTTTCAGTTGGATTTTTTAAAAAGAGGGCGTCTCTATAGTCCCAGCTGGCCTAGAACTCATTATGTAGACCAGGTTGTCATTCATGTCACAGAGATCCTTCTCCCTCTGCCTCCCAAGTGCTGGGATTAAAGTCATGCACCACCATGCCTGATGTAATAAATCTTTTTTAAGGAAAATGGTTCCAAGTATTAATCTCTCTGACTCTTGGTATGTCATAGAAAGTAATGATTGTGTATAGACTAGGGATTCAAAATTGACCTGGAATTAGATAAAAGATCTATATAATTCTTTTTCTCAATAACATGTAATAACAATTATTTTTAAATTTTCTCTTTTTCTGTGGGTATGCACACATGTTTGTATATTCTCATGTTCATGTACATGTGTACATGCATGTAGAAGACAGGGTCAACCTTGGGTATTGTTTCCCAAGTGTTATCTGCCTTAATTTTTGAGACAAAATCTTTTTACTGGAACCTGGGGATCATTGATTATGCTGTCCTATATTGTCAGTGAACCTCAGGGATCATCCTGTCTCTGTCTGACTAGTGCTGGGATTACAAACTCCATCCTCGAGTTGTTGTTTTTTTTTTTATGAATACTGGTGATCAAACTCAGGTTTACAGGCTTATGTGGCATGGCAAACATTTTACTAACCAAGCTCTCCTCTCAGCCCAATTTTCTTATTTCTCTATTTCTACAAGTGTAGTACTTATATACATATAAGTACTGAGGAGATGAATTCTGTTCATTGCATTGCATTCTCTGTTTAATTTTATTGAAACATCCCTGTAGTGGAAGCCAGATTGAATCCTAGTCAATTGTTTTTCACCAATTTCAAAAGGTCTGTTTTAGAGCAGAATAAAGCTGGTCTCACCTGGTTAAGACTAGCTGGCTAATTATAGAGATTCTTGAAATTTTCTCTATGGGCTTTTCATCTGCAGGCCAAATCATTATCTGTACACATGCATCTATCTGCCATTTAAATTAATATGCCATGTTTTGAACACAAATATATAGTCTTCTGTCCTGAGGGATGCACAAGGGAGGGCTATTCAGCCATGCAGTGAAAGCTATGGAGTTTTTGCTTCTATGCCGAATGATATTCTGTACTCTACCGTGCCTAACTCTCTCCTTGAGACTGATAGAAGCGAGAGCAAGAAAAGGAATGAGAATGAACATACCTATCACTGTTGGCTCTAAATACAGATACCTGCCAGTGAGGTTAGGGTGCTATATGAGCGGTAGAATGGTGGTGTACTTCCAAGTGCCTGTAGTTGTGTTTAGCAATACTTTTTTGTGACTAAGACTGGAGATAGGTGAATAAGAAGAATCTAGAGAAAGAAGAAGCCTCAAATGATATACACTATTAAAATATGAACTTATATAGTTGTAGACCTTAAAGGACTAAGGCTCAGTGCTAGAAAGATGGTTCAGCAGTTAAGAGAATGGGCTGTCTTGCAGAGAATATGAGTTCTGTTCCCAGTACCCACATGGTGCCCAAGAACTATCTGTAATTACCATTCCAGGGGATCTGATGCCTTCTTCTGCCCATCCTAGGCATTGTACAAATATGATTCACTTACATGCATGCAGGAAAAATACATATATATATATAAATTAATAAACTTAAAAAGATGTGGTTAGAAAGATAGCTCAGCTGTTATGTGCACTGACTGCTCTTGCAGAGGACCTGGTTTGGTTCCCTGTACCCTTGCATGTGGTGGCTAACAATCATCTGTAACTTCAACTCCAAGGAATCCAGAGCCCTCTTCTCACCTTCATGGACACTGCATAACACAGACATACTTACGAACATGCAGGCAATATACTCATATATATATATGAATAATAAGTAAAATATTTAAAAAATTAAACACATTAAAAAAAACTAGTCTTCTTGCCCTCATTTAAGGAAGGAAACATGACACTTAAAGTGGTTTTTCTACCACCAGGAGAAAAGTTAGAAGCAAAGTCCAGGTTTGTTTGTTTGTTTGTTTGTTTGTTTTTTGATACAGGGTCCCTCTACGTAGCTCTTGATGGCCTGAAACTTGCTGTGTAGTTCAAACTGGCCCCAAAGTTGTAGAGATCCAACTACCTCTGCCTCCCAAGCACTGGGGTTAAAATTGTGTGCCACCTTGTAGACAGGTGCATTGTTTTTGCTACTAACACTGAGATGATGAGTCTGTCTGCAAGGAACAATATATTCTAATGAAATGGAGATCTTTTTTAAGGGTTAAAAATTCATCCAATTTTATGTCTTACAGGGCTTATACTGAGTTCAATAATATATAACTATATTAATTCAACTGTGAACCTAAAAACTTGCACCCACTTGTGAAAGAGATGTGCTGTTGCTCTAGAGTGTGTTACTGAATATGTTAAAACTGTAGTGAAAAGCTTCTAATAATGTAGTTATTAAAATTTTTAAAAAGTATAATGATTAAAAAATAATAAATCTTCAAAGCATAAAAATTTGCTACTTAATAATTAGTAGATGTGAAAAACATTATCATTGAAATCTACCTGATGACTTTATATACATGCTCAGATGCAAGAAGCTAAGAAATTAACTGATTGTGACTAGTAATAATCAGATATATAGAGATTAGTAACGCATGTGCAAACATCTTAATGTCAATTGCATTGAAAATGAATTTTTCTGTATGAAATGTGTATTTTAATAATGAAATGGAGATCTTTTTTAAAGGTTAAAACCTCATTTAATTTTATGTCTTACAGGGTTTATGGTTTATACTGAGTACAATATTGTATAACTGTAATAATTCAACTGTAAACCTAAAAATTTAGAGTCAATTTTGTAAGAGTTGCAGCCTAGTTCAGAAAATTGTTATTGAATATGTCATTGCTGATGTAATGAAATGCTTCTTGTAAGTATATGGTTATTAAATAAATAATTTTAAAAAATTGTGTGCCACCATTCCTGGCCTTCAGAATCTGGAATCTTGTGTCTATTTGTGTTTTCATCTTTTTGCTGTTCTTTTCATATCGTTAGTCTCATGTAAATAAGCATTTTTATTGCTTATTTTGATTTTTTTATACACAGTCATTTAAGTCATGTTGAAATTTTCTTTAATTGGCCTCTTTAGGAGCCTATATCAGAAGAAACGGAAATGTAACATTTTAATTTGCTACTGTGATTTGAATTTCTAATCCTGATAACTGCTATTTAAAAGTCTATTGAATATTGACCTTTAAAATATAAGTATTTATCTCAGAGATAGTGAGGTTTCACCACTAGAGAATTGTCCTGCTCTTGACCCACAACTCAGTGAAATTACATTTACATCATGGTGAAAATGTAGTCCAGTTTCAGCCTACACATAAATACTTTTAAAAAAAATCTATTTTCAAGGTCTGCGATGGAGAATTCTTTTGTCATTATGGAATCCATATTAATTAAAGTACTTTCTATTTACTTATTTATGTTTTTACTTCTTTTATAAATTCACTGAAATAACAGTGAAGTAGAAGCCATGGACTCTGTGAAGTTATCACAGTATTTATCATATTTAATGTAATATTTTGTCCATGAGTTTATATTAAACATGGATTTGATTCATTAGCAGTACATGCCTAATGGCCAGAGTCTAAATTATATTGCTGCTGAGTTGAGTTATTGTAAATAAGACTGTGCCAAATGTCAATTGATTATTCTAAGATAGTGAACATGCTTTAAAAATAGGAATTTGCAGTTGCATGGTAGCATTTTATTCTTTCGTTGTGGTAGATGAACTCCCTTAAAAATATCAATATCAGGTTTTTTTCTTTCTTTTTCTTTCATCTCTGGGTAGCCCAACCCACAGCTTCCTGGAGCCAGCAGCTTGCCTGTGTAAGTTTGGATGCTGTGCCCACTGCGCCTTGACACCCCCAGTCAAATTCAACCATCCAGATCCCTGACCCCATCTCTCCTCCAATGAATGGCACTAGCCCATTTCTTGTTGTGACGCCCCAGACACATGGACTGGCCTCTTAGCTCAGAATCCCCACTGCTTTCTGATCCTTTGCGTCCAGACCAATCAAATTCCTCCCTGTAGTCCCCAGGAGCCCTTGGGCCTCTTCTTACCCCCACCTCCCTTTGCATCCCTGGGGTCCAGCATCTTTCCTGGGCCCTGCTCCCAGGCCAATTAGAAATGACCTCAGAAAGCCTCACCAATAGGATGAATGAAATGGAAAACAGAATATCAAGACTGGAAGGTAAAGTGAATAAATTAGACCATTCAAGCAAAGATTATGAAAAATTTAAGAAAACACAAGAATGGAATATGCAGGAATTGTGTGACACCATGAAAGAACCATACTTACACATCATCGGCATACAGGAAGGAGAAAAATCTCAGGATAATGGTATGGACCAGATCTTCAACAAGACTGTAGAAGAAAATTTCCCAAAATTAAAGAAAGATGTGCCCATATAAATACAAGAAGCTTATAGAACACCAACTAGACAAGACCAGAAAATAAACTCTCCATGGCACATCATAACAAAAACACTAAATGTACAGAACAAAGAAACAATACTGAATACTGCAAAAGAAAAACAAGTCACATATAAAGGAAAACCCATCATAATTACAACTGACTTTTCAGCTCAAACTATGAAAGCAAGGAAAGGCTGGACCAAAGTATTCCCAGTCCTAAATGACCAAGATGCCAACCCAGATTACTTTACCCAGGCAAAATGTCTATTATAGTCAAAGGGGAAAGAAAAATCTTCCATGACATAAATAGGTGAAAAAATTCATGTCTACAAAACCAGCCTTTCAGAGAGTTCTTGAAGCAATACAAAGAGCTGAAGAAATGAATGAGTATACCCAACGGGCTATAGAAAGAAACTTAATGAAAGTATAACTATGGAAATGCACAGCTACACCAAGAATGTGAACAGAAATAAAAATGGCAGGCATCAATACACATCTTCCCTTAAGAAATTTATATATCAGTAGACTGAACACCCTAGTCAAAAGACACAGACCAGTTGAATGGATTATGAAATGAAACTTATCTTTTTGTTGTCTGTAAGAAACTCATCTCACTTTCAAGGACAGGCACTACCTTAAGGTGAAAGGATGGGAAAAAATATACCATGTGAATGGTATTAAGAAAAAAGCAGGTGTTGCAATTCTATATTTGACAAAACAGACTTTAAACTAAAACTAATCAGAAGAGATAAAGAGGGCCACTTCATTCTGATCAAAGGAACATATTAAAACCATGAACATATATTCACACAACTCTGGTGCACCCAACTTTATAAACTCAGTACTACAGGACTTTAAGTGCCAGATTAATCCCAACTCATTAATAGTGGAAGACTTCAATACCCCATTTTCTCCATTAGACAAGACAGCAGGACAGAAAATTAATAGACATCTGAATTAAACAATACCATAGAGCAAATGGGTCTAACAGACATCTATCTAATATTCCACCCAAGCACCAAAGAATATACATTCTATTCAGCACCCTATGGAACTTTCTCCAAAACCGACCATATACTGGGGCACCAAACAAACCTCAACAAATACAAAAAGATTAAAATAATTCCTTGCATTCTAACTGACTGCAATTCAATAAAGCTTAAAATCAACACTGGAAGAAACCCTAGTAACTACATGAACACATGGAGATTAAACAACACACTCCTGAATGATGAATGGGTCAAAGGAGAAATTAAGAAAGAAATAAAAGTGTTCCTGTAACTAAATAGAAAGGACAATACAACACAACAAAACCTCTGGGACACTTTGAAAGCAGACCTTAGAAGGAAGTTTATAGCTCTAAAGGCTTACATTAAAAAAAATCATAAAGAATAGAAGTAAATGACTTAACATTGCAACTCATGACACTTGAAAAGCAACAGCAAATGAAACCCAAACCCAGCATACAAGTAGAAATCATAAAAATCAGAGTAGAAATTAATGAAATAGAAGCAAAGAACACAATAGAAAGAATCAACGAATCCAAGAGCTGGTTATTTGCAAAGATAAACAAGATTGACAGACTGCTAGCCCAGTCAGCCAAAAGAAAGAAAGTGAACTTCCAAATCAACAAAATCAGAGATGAAAGGGGAAATGTCACAACAGACACCAAAAAAGACCCAGAACATTATAAAGGAACACTTTAAAAACCTATACACCACAAAATTTGAAAACCTAAAAGAAATGGACAGGTATCTAAAAGCATGGGAATCACCAAAACGAAGCTAAGAAGAGATAAACAGCTTAAACAGACCCATACCACCTAAGGAAACTGAAACAATAATACAAAACTTCCTGTCTAAAAAAAATCCCAGAACCAGATGGCTTTATAGCAGAATTCTACCAGATATTTAAAGAGGATCTACATCCAATACTAGTTAATTTATTCAGAAAGATAGAAATGGAAGGAGAACTTCCAAATTCCTTCTATGAAGCCAGCATCAGTCTAATACCAAAGCCAGATAAAGATACAACCAAAAAAGGAAACTATAGACCCATATCCTTAATGAACATAGATGCAAAAATTCTCAACAAGATACTTGCAAACTGCATACAGACACACATAAAAGGATCATCCACCATGATCAAGTCAGCTTTATTCCAGAGATGCAAGGATGGTTTAATATATGTAAGTCAATAAATGTCATAAATTATATAAATGAGTCAAAGACAAGAATCACAGGGTCATCAAAAGATGCAGAGAAGGCCTTTGACAAAATTCAACAGACATTTATGTTCAAAGTCCTAGAAGGAACTGGACTGCAGGGAACATACTTCAACATAATTAAAGCCATATGCAACATCATTCCAACATCATTCTAAATGGAGAAAACTGGAAGCATTCCCACTGAAATCAGGAACCAGACAAGACTGTCAACTATCTCCACTCCTTTTTAACACAGTGTTTGAAACTCTTGCAATAGCAATAAGACAAAAGAAGGAAATTAAAGGGTCAATGATTGGAAAAGAAGAGATCAAATTATACTTTTTTGCAGATGATATAATATCATACATAAGAGACACCAAAAATTCCAACAGAAAACTCTTGGAAATTATTAACACATTCAGTAAAGTGGCAAGTTACAAAATTAATCTACAAAATCTGTAGCCTTTCTATATACCAGTAACAAGCAATCAGACAAACAGTATATGGAAACATTTCCCTTCACAAAAGCTGCAATATATATACATACATATATGTATGTATGTATGTATGTATGTATATATTTATGTATATCAAAATAAACCTGACCAAAGACATTAAAGACCTCTACAATGAAAATTTTAATTCTTTAAAGAAAGAGATTGAGGAAGATATCAGAATATAGAAAGACCTCCCATGCTCATGGATTGGAAGACTTACTATTGTGAAAATGACCATCCTATCAAAAGTCATTTATAGATTCAATGCAATGCCAATCAAAATCCCCTTGACACTCTTTGGAGATTCATATGGAAACACAAAAGACATTGAATAGCCAAAGCAACCCTGAGCACTAAAAGCAATGCTGGGGGGATTACTATATCAGGTTTTAAATTGCATTACAGAGCTATAGTCATAAAAACAATATGGTACTGTCACAAAAATAGCCCCGTAGGTCAATTGAACAAAATTGAAGACCCAAATATGAGTATGTCCACTTTTAGCCACCTGATATTTGACAAATTGGCCAAGAACATTCACTGGGAAAATCAATCATCAAATGATGCTGGCAAAACTGGATCTCCACCTGTACAAGAATGAAACTAAACCCCTATCTTTCACCTTGCACAAAAGTCAACTCCAAATGGATCAAAGACCTCAATGTGAAGCCTGAAACTCTGAAACTGTTAAAAGTGTTAGAAGAAAACGTTGGCAATAACCTACAAGATATAGGTGTAGGAAAAGATATTTTGAACCAGACATCAATTGCTCAGGATACAAGGTCCAGAATCAACAAATGGGATCTCATTAAAATAAAAAGCTTCTGTACATCAAAAGAAGCAACAAAGGAAGTGAAGATAAAACAGAATTGGAGAAAATCTTCATCAACAACACTTCTGACAGAGGTTTAACAGCAGAATATATAATGAACTCAAAAAACAAAGACTCAAGAAAGGAAGTAACTCAATTAAAAGATGGGCTAAGGAGCTGAACAGAGAGTTCTCAAAAGAAGAAATAAAGATGGCTAAGAAGCATCTTAAAAGGTGTTCAACATTATTAGTAATTAGGGAAACGCAAAGTAAACCCACTTTAAGTTTTCATCTTACTCCAGTCAGACTGGCTAAGATCAAGAGAACAAATGATACCAAATGTTGGAGAGGATGCGGGGGAAGGGGAACGCTCATCCACTGCTGTTTGGATTGCAAACTTGTTCAGCTCCTATGGAAAGCAGTGTGAAGAACTCTTAAAAAATACAAATGAACCTACCATTTGACCCAGTTATACCACTCCTTGGCATATACCCAAAGAAGAGACGCTTGAACATCCATGTTTGTTGCTGCTCTTTTCACAATAGCTAAGAGATGGAAGAAACCTAAGTGTCCCTCAGTTGACGAGTGGATAACGAAAATGTGGTTCATTTATACATTGGAATTTTACTCAGCAATAAAGAAAGGTGAAATCATGAAATTTGCAGGTAAATGGCTGGAACTAGAAACTGTTATGCTACGTGAAGTAACACAGACTCAGAAAAACAAACGACGTATTTTCTCCCTCATGGGTGGATCCTAGCACTAAGTCTTTATAAGTGAGTATATATCCAGACATAACTACAAGAACCAGGATAATGGAAAGGAACCAGGGATGTAAAGGAAAATAAAGAATCTGAAAAAAAAGAACGGTAGGAAACAGGCATTAATAAGGGTGAGATGGATAAAAATGGGGTCATTTCAAGAGCAGGGCTGAGGGAAGGTTATACGAGGAACCGTGAGGATAAAGGGAAGGAAGAGGCTCCAGAGAGGTGGGACCATATGAGAAGAGCATTATTAAGGGATAAATGGGAAAAGTGGGGACACTTTAAATGGGGAAACCATGGTAGAAGGGTTAGACAATATGAGAGATAAATAATGCCTACCTAGTTTTATAAAACCAGAGGGAACCATATTAATCGAAGAACCTACTGAAAAATTGTACCTACAACTAGCTCAAGGACTATAATATATGTCTAGGCAAGGTTTATCTGAGAACGTTTGGTCTTTGCCCAAGCTTTATCTACACAACACATGGTAATTAAAAGTACCAGATTGGTGGAACTAACCTTCTTGAATATCTAACAGCCACACCTTGATTCCTATACTAATTTGGTCAGAGGGACATAAAGGACAGTTTTTGCTCCTTGCCCTCCTAGATCAACTAAGCTCCAGGGGACTATGAGCATCTCTCAAAATGTCCTGTAAACTGTGGTGAGTCACCTGTCCTCTTGATCAAGGAGGCCATAGAGACCCCATCAGATGGACCTGAACCAGCATCCAGTCTACAAAGAGGAGGGTCAACACAGAGGAAACATTTCCTCCATGCTTCCAAGTGAAGCCAATCACGGTCTAGCAGAAAGAACCTTTGACTTATCTTCATATAGATGGAACTGGTAAACGAAAGATGGGTTCCTCCCAAGCCCACATGACCCCTCAGGAACAGATACTCAAACAATCTTAAGAGTAAAAATAAATTGGTTTATCTAGGCCAATTGTATGGTCTTAAACACCCAAAAGGAAAGAATAACCAAAGATTAAAGGGACCAATATAATTCTTTAAGAGTCCATGTGTATAGCTAAAACCTACAAAATGAGAAACAATGCCAGATAGGAGATACGTTCTTTTGAGTTGTTGGCCAGGGTGCCCCAAGAGACTCCCAGACAGTAACCAAGCATAGAACTGGGAAAATGAACAGCAGACCCCAATCTTATCTAAAGGAATATTGGCAACTGATTGCTGTTAGATGAGGAAGAGCTGATCTTCCTAAAACCAGTAACTCTAGATAGGCTGACTCGATTCAGCAGATGGACAAGCTCTTGAAAATGGCTGGGTGAGCCAACAACACTGTAATAGGGATTACGGAGCATATGGGCTCCAGTGGGGTCGGGGGCATGGGATGGTGCCATTTGAAATATGTGTATATAAATGAATAAGATTGTTTGGGATGTTCTGTATGAAATATACACACAAAAAAAATCAACAAATAAAAAAACATGTTATACTTGAGAAAAAAGCATAAAAATTTGGTCCATGTTAATTAGTAGAGGTGAAACACGTTACCATTGAAATCTACCCAGTTATTTCATATCCATACTCAGGTGGATCTCAGAAAGTAACCAACAGTAACTAGTAATAATCAGATACATAGAGATTAGAGACACATGTGCAAATATCTAAGTGTTAGTAGTATTAAAATGAGTTTTTCTGTAGGAAACAGTATATTTTAAAATGAAATAGAGATCTGTTTTAAAGGTTAAAGCCTCATTCAATTTTATGTCTTGTAGGGTTTATATTGAGTTCAATATTGTATAACTGTATTAGTTCAACTGTGAACCTAAAAATTTACAGCCAATATTGAAAGAGATGCATCTCTGCACTGGAAATTGTTAGTGAATATGTTAATGCTGTAATGAAATACTTCTTCTAATCATGTGGTTATTAAAAATATAATTTAAAAAAATATTAATATGAAAATGTACTATCTTTAGATTAACACTGGAGTGCTGCTTGATTAGGTTATGTTGTTCTAATTGGCAAAATCCATTAGATTGAGAAAAATCAGACTAAATATCAAAAATTACTTGTAAGCAGGGGAACTATAAATTAATTTCTTTGGATAAAATCTGATATATCATTGAATATGTCAACTGTCAAAGATACATAAGGAAATCTAACCAATTTTTCATCAGTATGTTTAATCCTCTCTCTTTCTCTTTCTCTCCTTCTCTCTCTTTCAGTGGACACCTTTTCACAACTTGGAGTAAAAATCCATACTTTAAAAAGAACTTTTTTTAGAAATAATTCATTCAAGGAACTAAAGTATGTCATTATGATAAGTATGAGAGAGGTTATAAATTACTAAGTTAAAATTTAGCCTTCTAAATTTCTTTGTTTAATATTTAATTACAGATTTCTGGTTTTACAAGTATTATTGAATTCTTTTTACTTCTAATCTGAGGACTATAAGAAGTAAACACATTTTATATCACACACCACACATTTATTGTATATTCACATATTCTCTCATGAAGCTCATCCAAGCATCCATTAACATACCATCCACTTGCCTGTCTACTTTTCTCTAACCTGTTTCTCTCTGTATATCAATATTCCTTGCTAGTGGTGATGCTAGAAAATCTTTGCTGTTTAGTTACATTATCTTTTAGTAGGAGCAGAAAGAAAATTTAAACTAGTTATCAGTTCTGCCTTAAAGACGCTTTGCTGTCCGTTGATAGTAAAAGACAGTATTTTAATGAAGAGACTTTTAGAGTATGAAAACAAAAGAAATTTCTGAGGCATCCTCTATTTCATGATGCCAAGCTAGTGGGACTCCAATGTGTAATTTAGTTCTTATAAGTAAACATACCTATTTAAAGTTGGCTGAGAAAGCCATGAATGCACACAAATATGTTATAGATTTGTTTACTTATTACTTCATGGTTAATATTCCTCAGGGATTTTTTTTTCTTCAAGATTTTTCAGTCTTTCATCATGTGAACAAAACTAGATGGGGGAAATCTATGAGTTATGTACAATATGGCACTGATTATAGTAATCATACACTTAACTGCAATTGTTGTGTCATTTTCTAAGAATGTGTAGAATTCTATTAATCTGTACCTTTTTCTTCACTGCTTTTTCCTCACAAAGTGCTTA